>NC_054377.1:60230576-60535933 GCF_017654675.1 Xenopus laevis | reverse complement strand
TTCACATGCATAAAGGGTGGTGTGCTTTATTTCAATCTCTTCTTCAGCCAGTTGATGCTTGCTGTTAAGATGACTCCTTAACTCCTGCACCTCCTGGTAAGAATTGGGGCATCTATGGCATAAATAAATTTTCTGCAAACTATGTACCACTAAGTGTCTCTGTAGCTTAAATGGCTTCGGAAATTGTTTTCCACAATGGTGGCAATCTCTGGAAGGATCCTTGCAATGGGGGTGAACTGATACATTTTTCTGAACTGTGTCACTCTTTTGTGTAGTTTCCAAAGGAGCACTGACCGAGAGCTTTACATGGACTGGAGCAGGTGTAATATTTTGGATACTCCTCACTTGTTCTTTTTCCACCACTAGGTCATCATCATCTTTTTGCTCTGCTTGGTTTTGTTTTTTGACTGATGGACTTTTGTCCTCCCCATCAGTTGTCTTGGATGACTTACTGGGTGTTCTATAAATGAAGGTGCTTAGGAATGTCCTAACCATACTGTCTTCAGAAAAGCAGCCAGGTATCCCTATCACTGATTTCTGTGCCTGACCTTTCCTAGCAAACTGTGTTGCATGTTCCCGTAAGTGTTCATTGTACATCCAGACATCGGAGATTTCTTTTAAACACATTCCACATATCCAGAGGCCCGCTTTATTTTTTGAATGTTTCTCTTTTAGGTGATCTCGTAATTGTTCTCGGGAACTAAACTTTCTCTGAACACACATGTAGCAGGTCGGTGGAGGTGATGGATTATGAGTCAGTTTATGGAAATCCAGTTCACCCAATGTTAGAAACCATTGGAAACACACTTTACATTTGTATTGCTTATCCTTGGTTTTGATATTTATATTACCATGATGTCGTGCCTGTCTTTTATCACCAGTTCTATTTTTGGAATTTCTTTTTTGTTGACCTCCATTAGTTGTTACATCTTGAGTCTCTACATCAGATTGGTCAGAATCATCCCCACAAGCACTAAAAAAAGACAATTCACTCATGTCAAACTTTGCACTAAGCATCTTCATGTCAATTGTAGGAAACTCTGGGAGACTTGTATTGTCTGACATTTTGCTGTTATACTTGCCTTCCAACTCTGAATCTCTGATTGGTGCAAATGAATCTTTAGATCCTCCAACTGAATTATACAGGCTGTCCTCAAAGCATACATTTCCCTCTGTTATATTTTGGCTTTCTCCAGGCAGCAAAGGCATATGATTGTTTTCCATCAAATGAACTGGAGATATTGGCATTATTCTTATTTCATCTATATCAGTTCCTGTCTTCACTAGACTGGTGTGATCTGTATGAGGTTCTGCAGTTATACTAGAGTTGTTGTCACAGATCAACGTTGAGTCTATGGAAATATTTCTATAATTACATGTGTAGTTTGTAGCATGAGAAGTATGGGTTGATTCTGGCATACTTTTAATGTCTGGTTCAAATGGAGGTGTCTGTCGTTTAGCCTTCTTTCCATAGACTCGGGTACACTTTCTTCTGATAAAATGATCATCTCTTGGAAAAAGTTGGGAAAATGTGTTATCATCATCAAACAAGCTATGTAGGTCTTGATCTGCTTCCTTTGATGCATCAGACTCCAGCAGGTCTTTTTTGGAATAATCTATATCTTTAACATCAAGGTTCTTTTCTAAACACATGTCTAAGTCATTTATGGATGACTCTTGATTAAACTGAGTTTCTTCATTTAATGGTATTTCTGTATCACGTACATCATTTCCTACCTGTTCAGGTTGTTCATTAGCATCTTTTTCCCATATCTGCTCACCAAGTATAACAGATCCATTTTTTTGAAGATCTATAGCAATCCTCATCACCTCATCAGCCTCAACAGAAAAAGTTTTGGTAGTAAATGGCTCTGCCAAACTATTTTCAATACCATTTTCCACTTGCTGATTATCATTCTTTGAAGGCTGGTTCCATGCATTTTTGTCTTCATTGGAAGAAAAACTACTTGTTTGACCTATTGCCTTTAAAAGATTTGTTTTGAGCATGTTCAAAATATCATCAGAGGGAACCTGAGAATCAGTGCATTTGTTCACAGGTAGCTTAGCTTTCCTCTTTTTTACCTTGCCATTTAGTTTCTTTTTGCAAGCATCTTCCAAACTATCAAGGGTATCAGATTGGCTTTTATCCTTTTTGCCCCCTTTTGATTTTGACGATAAAGCACTGTCATTGGAGATCACATATGGATGTGGAAGGCCACACTCTTGGTTTTGGGTTTCTGTGAATGGATTATGAGCAATCGAGTCAGTGTTGCATGTTTGGTGTATTAAGGTTTTGGAGGTTTTTTGTCCAATTTGGTCCTCATGGCCCCAATTATGGATTGCAGAACTGGTCTCACTTGCTGGAATTTCTTTTTGCAGTATGACTGACCCATCATTTTTTGTGTTATGCTTAACAGCTTTGTGCCTTGTCAATCCTGTTTTTGATTTAAAAGATATGGAGCATATATTGCATGTCAGTGACATTGCAGTTGGCTTCTTGTCTTTAATATGACAATTTCTGGATGGGATGCCAATGCTTTCTAATATTTCTTTGCTCTTATCACAATCCAGAATGCGCAATATAACCGAGTCCATATCACTGGTACATTTTATTTCAGATTCAACAGATGTATTAACATTTTCAATAATTGCTGGGTCTTTGGCAGACTGAATTAATCTTGCATCTGTTGTTCCCAAAGCCTCTTGATTTCTTAAGCCTGCAAACTCCGATTCAGCAATGTCCATCAGGTCACATGTCAAAGGTGCTTCTCTGTCTTCACTGTGTAATTCACAGTTTATATGGCTATTTTCAGCTGTATTGCTCCAGTTGCATGTGATATTTTCATCCTTTTGGCCACACATAGAAGACTCTCTAATAATTTCCAAGTCTTCTGTAAAAAGTTGGGTCTGGTGGGCTGAATATTGCTTATTGTTATCAGTTTCAGTATACATTGGATAGCCATCACTGGCAGGCATTGAATGACACCTGAGCAAAATATCTGCAACAGGATTAGTCAGGTGTTCTTTATAGCTTGAGCATAATAGGTCAGGGCAAAAGCAAGATGGTATGTTTTCTTTAGAGATTGGTGAAATTAAGTCTTTTAGTTTTGTTGGCTGTGTCGGACAAATCACCAAAGAAGAGTCAGCATACCTGTTTTCATTTGTATAAATAAGTGCATCTGTCCCGTCAATTGTATGGGCTTTTGCATCCTCAGAATGCGATGTTTCACCTTTTACTTGACACTTTGTTATGCTTTCTAACACTTTATTGTCTCTAGAGCATGAAACATTATCTGTTGCTGAAAAGACCATTTGTTCAGAAGCATCCGCAGGAATATGAGCGAAGGCATCAAAGCCAAACTGTGAATTTACTGAATGCTCATTTATGTCTTGAAGCTGAATGTGATATTCAAGGCTGCCTTCTTGCAATGCTTTCAGATGACCGTGATGCAAGGGAAAGTGAGCAGATGGTTCCTCAACATAAAGAGATGTATCTGATTTTATATTGAACTCTGTAGTGGTACACTTGCTGACTTCATCATTTCCCATGAAAATGTCTTTTTCTTTCACCATATTCATATCCTTCAAGTGGCTTTCTGGGCTTAAAAAAACAGGGGTATCTTTGGAAGCCTTAAAAGCTTCATGATTATTTGTATCTTTACAAATTTTTTGTATGTCTGTATTTATGGTATACGGCAGTACATAGTCTTCATGTTGAAGGTCAGAATGAGAATGTATATCTGTATTGCTTGTTGCAGTAGATGTATTCTTTGAAGAAACTGTAAATGCATCAGTTTCGGCTATAAACTTGAAAGAGGTTGAATCTATTTGTTCATTTTGTTTCAATGCTATGTTGTTTTCATTTATGTCAGATGGTTTCTGATTATCTACCTTTTGTGTCTTTCTTATCTGCTTTTCAGATCCATTACTAAGGCCCTTGTCTTCATGGCCTTGTGACCCACACTCCATTACAACATCGACAACATCTTGACATTTATTTTCTAAGTTATGACATGAATCACCTTCTTTTGGTGTTGTACTGCTTAATGACTGATGAAGTATTTCAGAGCATGGTTCCTCACTCTCCAGTGCATGGAGCTGTTCAACAGTTGAGTGTTTTTTGGCTTCAGATAAGTCATGTGTTTCTTTTAGCTCAGCTGTTGTGATGCAGGTCTCAGAAGCCTCTGTAGAAGTTGATAATGCATTTTCAGCAACATAGAAGGAATCACTTTCCATTTCTGACTGAGACCCTGCATGGGAGGTTGTAGGTAACAACAATGGAAAGCATGGTATCAGCATTTCTTCTTCGTTAGTTTTGGCTGTCCTTGCAACAAATAATTGGAGCTGTTGCAATGGGTTATCTGTTGATTCTTGAACAACTGGTAATTTTTCCGAAACTGCACTTTCTTCCTTTACCAGAACTGGCATGTCAAGGAGAAGCAAGTTGCTTTGGTTTGTCTTTTCAATACTTAACTGTTTTCTGCAGCTGACAGACTCTGGAGATTGTTCTTTCCTACACGAGCTGTTTTCATTACATCTTAATTGTACTGTTGAAACAGGGCTATCAGATCCAAATAATGAACTGGGTAGTCTCTCATTAGATAAAATGGGCTTATTCTCTGGCGTGTTTGTTATATTTAATAAAGGTGCATTACTACCTTGCAAATGAAATGATTCAGGACCACTGTGAAATGGTTCCAGTTCTGGTGGATCATCAAAGTTGTCATCTAGCTGCTGCTTGTTAGGAAAATCTTGGCTAGAGTTGTTTTGTACGGAATCAATTTTTGTAGTTTTATTGTCATAATTTTCAGGAATCTTACAGTCAGTTGTGGTCACAGTTTTTAGCACTACGTCATTTTCAGAAAAACTTTGATCCTTTGATACATCAGGCATGGCAGTAGGGGAAATAATTATGTTAGGCAGAGAATTTAGTTCTTCTTGTAAGCCTACATTTAGTGGTAACTGATACTGGCTACAGTTGTCTGTTGAACTAAATGAACCATGTGGCCTTGGTTCATGACACTGGTTTTTGGAATTAAATGTGTCAAACTGTACAGAACAAGTCCAAGGACTCTTGACATTCCCACGGCTTTCTTCAACCTTTTCAAGTGGCTGACAATCTTGAAGGTTGGTTTTCATACTGACAGTAGTTCCTGAACAATTAATCTCATTTTTGTTTGCACGAGTTTCCTTAAAAAACATGTTCTTTCTTTGAATTTCAGCTGAACTTACCACCATGTTTTGAAATTGGGCCGACGAATCAGGAAGTTCAAATCTGATTGGATTCTTTAAACACATCTGAGAAGCTGCCTCATTGTGCAATTTATTAGTCTGAAGTTGGCTTTCAAGTTCTGTAACTAACCTTTTGATTTCTAATTCATCTTCTGATATGGTATTTATAAATGCTGTATTGAAATCTGTAATTGTTTCTGATAAGGCCAGGGAAACTGGTCTGGATGAGCCAGGTACTTCATGGTATTTCTCAGTATCTTGGCTGTCTAAAACTTGAAAATGGGCCATGTCGTTACATATTATTGTGGAGGCTTCTTCAGTTATGTCCCAGCTCTTTTCTTGCAAAAACTGGGGATACTGCTGTTCAAAGCCTGTTGATTTGCTTAGTTGATCATCAGTACAAATATAATCAACATAGCTGTCTTTTGCAGGTTGAGCATTGGTGTACAATGGGGATCCAAACTCTGACATAGGTAACTCAGCAAATAATGAGGGTGAATCAAATGAAAGTGTCGATGATAACTTGTTCTCATCATTGTTTTTTGAAGGGAAGGGTGGTGAATTTGAGGACTTGTGCTCAAATGTTTCATTGTTGCTCTTGAGAGAACTTTGATTAAGATACTCCTGACCCATTTGGGATGCAAGGTTTTGAGTTTTACAAAAAATGTTGTTATCATAAAAACTGGGTAAGTCTGTATGTTCAGGGAATGCTTGATTATGATGGGTATAAGTCTCTTGATTTTTTGTTGTTGAGATAAGTTCTACAGGATCTGCACTGTAACAGCCTCCAGCTATAGCAAAGTCTTTGAGATCACTATGTAGTCCTTCTTTAATATATTTGTCATTAGCATCAGAGAAACCCATGCTTAATGCAGGCTTAAATTCTGCAGGAAGACAGGTGGAATCCTTGAGCTCTGTTTCTTGGAAGTTAATGGAATCTTTTTGAAAGGAAGAACACTGCTGTGATAATATTTTTGCATTTTGTATTAGATCTGGAGGATGGATCCCTTGTGATAAGGTGCTGGCGACAACAGCCTTATGAAAAGAGCTTACTCTTTGTTCTTCATCAGCTGCTTTCTTGATATAATGACTGTCAGTGCTTTTCACACAGTTATTTTTATTGGAGCATTCATTTTCATCATTTTTCTGTAATTTGCTTTTATCTTCAAAATTTGTGGAATTACTTAACTTTGCTTGATACGTCTTCGAGCCTGCAAGTAGAAACCTAGCCGATCCAAACTTTTTGGTTCCTTTGGAATAATCCATTTGAGATTTCATTGTCTTTGGTAATGATTCCTTACATAGAGGTTTTATAGCTATATTCCGGGTGGATACATCCAAGCCATGATGACTTATTAATGCATCTTGCTCAAATTCAGAATCTGTTCTTTCAGTGCTCTTCGGACTTGAACCTGTTTCACTTGAATTACTTGTGCTTTGGTCACTGCTGGTTGAAGACTGACTGCTTCTTCTCCTAATCCTATTCATGTCTTTCTTCATATTTCTCAAATCTTTATTTTTTAATTGAAATCGTGTAGCCTCTCCCACCCGCCAAACAGGGTCTTTGGCTTTTATCCTCAATTCTCTTCCATGATGGTCACGATTGAAAGCATATTTTAGTTTGCCATTTGGTGTTCTCTTTTCTGGTGAAGAAGAGATGAAACTGTCATCCTCTGAATCTGAAATGTAGTCATATTCCGCAAATGGATGGCTTTTATTTGCAGGAAAATGTCTTTCTGTTACTAAAGAAAACTGTCCATTTTTATTGTTTTTCACATGAAGCTTATGAAGCTTATTTTTCTGCTGTACAATTTTATGAATTAATTCTTTACTCCATGTTCCATTGTATGATTTCTTTTTCTTTACCTCCTTAGTGCTTGGCATATGTGGCTTTTGATTCTCAATCATGGAGAAATCAGGCAAAGATGTTTTTTTGTTTCTCCCTCGTTGAGAATCATGGTGCTTTTTGTTGTCATATAAAATCTCTGGGTCATTTTTAATTATGCTTATTTTCCCTTTTAGTTCTGAATTAAAATCCTCCTCATCTTTACCTTGCTTGACTAGTTCATGATCTTCCAGCACTTCTGGATTCTTTTTTACAATATCTGGTTTATCTTTTTCAAAGTAATATGGGTGAATTGGCTCAAACTCTGCATTTTTCTGTTCACTCTGTCTCTTTATTTTATTCCTGTGGTTACATGAATGTTCTATGTCTGAGTTTTCCTCATAGATGTATTGAGTCTGTTTAGATTGACCTTGCTTTTCTTTTACATTGGTTTGCTTTCTTTTGTGTTCAATGGGCTCTTTTAATTTATAGGCCTGACCACATGCCACTGCCTTTGGTGTAGATGGATCATCATCAACAAAAACATCAATGAAACTGCTGTCTATTTCTGCATTTTCTACTTGAAACTCTAATCCATTTAATGCTTCTGTGATTAGACTATCAAGTTTGGCATCATCCATTTCTAATGTGTCACAAGATGTTAAAGACATATTTGATGTCAAGCTGTGAAATGTATTAACTTTCATTGACTCATCCTTGAAATCCCCTTTGGCATCACTTTCAAGAAAATAATCAACTGCTTTGTTGAAGCCAATCAGTTGTTGCTGAATCTCTAGTGGACCTTTAGAGAGCCCTGAAGTAGTCTGAGTTGCCTTTAAGGGATCTACAACTTGTTTTCTGACCTCAGAAGCTCGTAGGGGATCCTTCAAATCATTCTGAGGATTAAAATTCATGCTACAATACTGACGATGCTCAAGAAAAGAAGACAAATTGCTGTAATTTTGATCACACTGTTTGCATGTAAGAAGGACATTCAACTGGTCCAAATTTGTGCTGCTGAGTGAATTGGCTAGCAAGTGTTGGGCAGAGTAAGGAGGAGGTGGAGGAGGTTCAGTTTCAAAGTTCTCCATACAATCATTGCTGGAACCATTGCTTTGTTTTGTGTATTGACTTTCATGTGTATTTTTAAAGAGATGTTCATCCTTGGATATCTCTGTTAAATAACTAAATTGTTTCATAGCCTCGGGTGGGTGGTACATAAGAGAATTAGAATTTAAAGTATCTGTGAGATGGAAAGGTTTTCCTTCCACTGGAGGACATGGCTGATGGAAATATGGGGAAAAGTTAAGTGTAGATTTTTGACTTTCATCAGAACTGGGATTCAGAGGACTACTAGACATCGGTGAAAGAGATGAACAGGTGCTTCCAGAGACTGCATTAGTAACAGGTGAAGGAAGTGGAGATTCACAGGGAGAGACTGCTGCTAAATTCCCTGATTGGTTGTTATTCTTTCTTGCAGATGGGGCGTGCTGTACCTGTTGGTTTATTCCGAACAACACACCTTTGTTTCTTGACTCACATATTTGTGGACTTGCATCTTTTACACTGTCATACATTACAGCATTGCCAAAGCTGTAGCTCTGTCTAATTCCATCAGTTCTTTGTGTAGAGAACCCCTCGACTGTTAGGTTCTTTTTTGTGTGATACTCCGCTGAACTATTTTGCTTTATATTGTTATTGTCCCACTCAGTAGTGGAAGAAGGATATATACGTTTTTGGTTTCCAGTTTGCCTTTGCAACTCCAGACGATTTTGGCTCGTCACTGGAGGCATAAGATGGACTTGTTGCCATGGAATCTTATCATGTTTTAACTGCTGTCTCTGATCAGGATTGGATTGGCATTGGTAGGGTACAAGCTTTCCAGAAGAATTTGCAAAAGACGCAGAATTTTGGTCCATAGGTGGGAATGTCTTACTTCCTGCATCCCAAGTCTGAGGTAATCTGGAAATGCTTTTATCGAAAGGTGCAGATCCTGTGTTTCCATTGCTATAGCCTTTACTAGGGAAGTGCACTTGATTTAGAGAATCCTGTGGCATATTCCTTCTTAGTGCATTTCCTGAAGTCAGAAGTTTTTGACTGGGTGCAAAGTCTTTAGTCGGAGGCTGCCTCTTGCTGCCTAATGTTGGCATACCATTACTATGTAAACTTAATTCATCATTATTAAATACAGACTGACTTTCTTGAAAAGTGCTTTGGGTTTGATCTATAGCACCAGAGGAAGTTATAGCACCAGAGGAAATAATAGCACCATTGTGATCACTGTTATGTTCGTTCCTTCCTGTGTAACATGGAAGAGTTGGTGAATGTTGAGCATCCTGCTGTACATGTAAAAATGGAGCTTGTGGGGAAGGAAGCACATATGTCCTTCTGTCTACACCATTATAAGGCCCATTACTTTGTGGATCATCTGGTCCTTCTCTTGATGATGACTGGAATGAGAACGCATTGTGTGCTAACTGGTTTACTGACAGTGAGACATCAACAAATTCCTGGCCACCAGCATTGTTGCAGAATGTATTACCAGTTGCTTCCTGCAGTGGCTGAAATGGATACTGATACTGCATGGATCCAAAACAGTGAGGGTCTGACTTCTTGCCCTCGGAAAATGTACAACGTTTTTGATTTGAGACACCATAGCTATTAGCTCCTGAAAAGTTTTTTTCAGAGGGATGCCAGGAGTTTCCATTCTGTTGAAACTCTAAAAAATGCAGCTGAACATTAGAGCCGGAAGTTTCATGAAGGTTGCCCAGCGGTGGCTGAAGTTTTAATCCAGGGTGACCCCTAGAAACTGAAGCTGAGGTATAACTGGTGGAGGTAAGGCTTGGACTGGACTCCTGGAAACATCGATTGAAGCTAAGGTCCTTCTGCTGTAGTTCTGTCTCCCTCTCAGGTACATTGGGGACATGGAAGCGGTAACTTCCTGCGATAGGTCCTTGATTAACTTCTAATTTTTTAGGCGGTGTTACCTGTTGCTGAGGGTAGGCAATTCCAATGGTAGGGTTTGGTCTTGAATTTGTAATATTAAGTCTGCATAGCTGGTACTGAGTGCGGTCTCCTTTTCCAGATCGCCTTGTTTTATCTTTCCCCCTACTCTTTCCTGTGGGTGAAAGTGCATTGCTTCTACTGTTAGTCCATGAAGTGTCAGTAGAAAATTTTGGTCTGTTGTGCAATAATTTGAAATCAATCTTTCCTGCTTTTTGTGGTCTTATTATAGCTTCCCTCTGATTATGTGTCTCTTTGTCCCTTCCATTTAACTGAGATGCTTTGTTTCCTGAACCAGATAAGGTATTTCCACAAGTGTCTGATGCACTACTAGTTGAAGAGATCACTCTTTCATTATTGTTGAACTGTTCAAAGGCTGAGCCACTTTGAGAGTCCTTGCAGTTTGATTCCTTGGTGCTGATGGCATACACATGTTTTGTCTCTCCCGTCATGATTCAACTCAGAAGATGTGGACAGCTTGATGCTTTGCAAAACCCCTAGATTTGCACATCTTTATCACATGTGGGTTGTGGCCAATCATTCTTTAGGATACTTTTCGGATCACTGAACCAAGACTCTTCTTTTCCCTTTCATTCTTGTGTCTCGGAGTGTCTAGAAAAGCATCACCTTCCGTATATAAACTGGAGACCTAAAATAAAGGAAAAGATAGATAAGTACATTGGATCTGCAAAATGGAACTAACCTTATTTATTTGTCCTTAAATGTTATTTTTTGTTCTTAGAGAAATGAACACAACAATCTTATCTTGTATATGTTTAGTTTATTTTGCTATGTTTCCTCTTTCAGTGTTTATTTAGTACACAAAAAAATGAAATATTCCATTCCAGTGATTTTTTTAAGCGTATTTTTCTGCTTAGTTACATGTTTACTATTCAGACTTTCAAATCACACCAAGACTATGTAATAAAAAAAAAATGGAAACATAATTTAAGCCATGGCAGCTGTAATACAATTTCAGAAAAACATTTACAAAGAGGCATCTAAAGCCACACAACAATGGATTATCATTATTACAGTTTTTTTTAATGTGGAACTCATTAATCATAGAAGACACAGCATGCAAAGCCTCTACACAGCTGTGCATCCCTAAAGTTGTGAAGGCAAGTACCCAAAATCTCCACCCAATCCATTACAACTTTGTCATTTGCCAAAGCACAATGAGTTCTGGAGCATTACTGGATATTTCAGTAGTTTGTAACTGAGCCTTGCAGAAGATCTGGACTGAATTTTGTACCATCAGACTACTTCCACACCAGGTGGATTCTCAGATACTCAGTCTCTACGTTCCGATCAGCTTTCTAATGTGCCTGCACCAGAGCCACTGTGTCTACCTGGTTGCAGGCACATGGAGCGGATTTTGGTGCTGAAATGCATACTCTTGTGTTTTGGAGCTGAAATACGCTCTGTGCGCCTGCACCCGGATCAACAGTGGGTCTGGCTACAGGCACATTAGAAAGTTGGTCTGATTCTCCACCTACGTTTATCCGAGAATCCACCCAGTGTTCCAGTAGCCTAAATTTACAAGCCAGAAGGACAGAATGCCTGTGTGCTCCATAATATTTTTTGCATATTGGTGTCACTAAGCTCAGAACATTTGTTTATATCATGTCACGTGAACAATCTCTGTCTCTGTCATCTTTTAAATGATAATGGTGATACAGACAGTGGTGTAACTATAGATGAAGCAGAACCTGTGGTCGCTGGGGGGGGGGGCAGACAGAGGGGTCTGCTTCCTCTATAGCTTTAAGAAATCCCCCCCTCCCCGGCCATTCTCTAACCTGCTCGAAGCAGAGGGATATGACTGGGCAGGTGGGCTGACAGGTGGAGGGCCGAGTAGGTGCACCATATTTACGCCACTGGATACAGGGTTTTAATATCAATAATAATACTAATAACAATGGAGGCAACAGACTTTCAAGACCCCTAGTTTAGACATCCTCGTAGTGTCTATATTTGTGCAAAACAATTCCTTTCCCCATGGTTCTTGGAATGAGACGTGTAGTTCTGACAATGACCCAAGGTAAGGAAACATTGCTCTGCATGAACATTTCCAGGGTCCCTTAGGATATGCTTCAATAATGGATTCGAATCCAGTCACTGTTCTGTACTGGGTATTCCAACAGCAGATTCTGGTAGTTTGGCTGAAACTTACTTACATGCTGGTTAGTAATATTTTTTAGAATTAGAAATGGTGCTGTTCGTCCTACAACAGAATTCATGGAAATGGATGGTCCTTTGGGGAACTGTTTATGGAAGTGGTTTTAAAGCAAATACCTTAGATTTCTGCATACAAAAAAGGATGCAGTTACTGGCAGTAGTTCATCTTTTATATCATGCTGCACAAATATGCACCCTTTCCCTCTGCCTTTTCATTAGTCTTAATTCCTATGACAAACCAATATTCGTGTGGATATATAACTCCAAGTCAATGCTATTCCTACAGCTGCTAGCTATCATTCACTCCCTGCTGAGCCGACATAGCTGAATCCGCAGGCAATCAACATGCACGATATTAAATTGACAACAATCCACCACTTAAACGAAATCCAGCCACAACTATACAGTCCATTTATTGCTCTTCAAATTTGCAAGGGCTTTCAGCCAAGCTAATACAGACAGCCTCAATCTAGACCATATTATCGCAGTTGTGGCTATGCAACTGAATAAAGAAGTCGTTTGAAATCCCGAGGGTCTTTAACATGTCAGGCCATAATGATGAAGTATTTCCATTACAGGATTTCTGATAAAGGAGCCACATTGTTTGCCCACAATGCACTTTGCTCTATCTGTGCTCTCTACTGTCAGAGGCAAAACGTTGTGCCCCATTCCAGAGACGCAAAGCTCTGCCTTTAGCATTCAGTGGTGCACTGGAGCAACCAATTTAGTTCTAGGCACAGGCCTTTTAGTACAATTCAAGTTTTTTTATACTTGTGTTGCTCCTCAACTCTTGAATGTGGCTCACTGCAAAAAAAAAAAAAGGTCAGGGACCAGAGTTGTTATACGAGTTTCTACGTCAAGACTGGGCAAACTGCATGGATAATTTGCAATGCTAAAAAGTCCAAAATGGATCTCACATCCATGTTATGTAAATACAAAGTAGCTGTCTTAGTCAGATTTCACCATGTCACAAGACAAATTTACCAGGGCCCTTAATGCAGGGAAGTGGCGATTCTAAGTTTCCTGGTTTGCTGAATGTTATCTTGACATGCATATATCAACCCATGGAATTAATGTTTGCAACTGGATCACTTGTGGTTTCTGTGCCCAGATTGTGTAATCAAAATTCCTGCTCAGATGAAAAATAAAATCCCATTCATTCATTCACTATTCAAGATTATGTATCACTGTCTCTCTGTAAATGATAATGTGATTGGGTTCAATTATAAAATAATGAGAAGGTTAGAAACAAAAAAAAGTTCGGCAAAGGAATGGGAAAATGAAGGAGAATGACTGTAGCCGACTATAAGTAATCATTTAACATCTTTAGTATCTTGTCACAGTCGCTGCTCTTGGGAACCAGAGGCATAATCTGAGAATGAATACAACTGCTGGACTGAATTAAGTTTAGAGCACAGCTGACCCTAGCAGGGTCAGACTGGGCTGCCAGGGCACCAGGAAAAAACCCGGAGAGTCCTGGCCGTCGTGGGCGCTCTCAACCGAACATTGATGCCTTCTTCCCTCCTGCTTCCTGGGGTCTGTAGGCTCCCACACCACATTGCTGGCCCACTCGAACTGCAGGGCCAATAGGAGGAGAGAGATGGAGGTACATGGTGGGGCAGGAATTTGCGATCCAGGAGGAACCAATGCCTTCCTTCTTGTCTAGAGTCTGCTGGCCCCCCACACCCCTTGCTGATCTGAGGCCTACCACTCCACCCTACTGCTGGCTGAGATCTGCAACCAGGTCTGGACTGAGAATTAAAATTGGACCTCTGTGTACCTGAAATGCCAGGGCCTATCAGCCCACATAGAGCCCCAATCAGCCACCACCAGCCCACTAAATACTGAGTTTTTATGGCACCATAAAGCAGCCCCTCCGGCATTCGCCAGAAACCATAGATTGCGAGTCCGGGTCTGTCTGCAACCCCCCAGCTGGCTACGAACCATGAGCCAGGAGAGAGAGTTCACAAAGGGGTGATGGTTGTGGGTCCTTAGAGTTAGAGGGCACCTATTGGGCAAATTTTTATCCCCAACCAAAGGTGTGCGCTAATAGAGCCCACACTCCGGTTGGGGGTAACAGTAGCTTTTTTTTAAAAAAAAAAAATTGTCCCCCGCTAGCACCAGGCCACTTGCACTGAGAGGGAGCTCCAGGTACGAGTTACCATGTTGGGGTACACGCATGTGCACGATGAGCGAATGCCACAACTTGCTCATTATGCTCATGACATAAGAAGTGCATTGTGCGCTATGTACCACATGGCTGCTCGCACCGGGACCTCCCTCACATGAGTGTCTTAGCGCTGCCATTTTAAAAAAAACAACTACTGTTACCCCAACTCTATTTGCCCCCACCTTTGGTTGGGGATAATATTTTTGCCCAACAGGTGCCTTTAAGATGGTGGCCCCAGTGGGCCTTGGACACCCAGTCTGACACTGATCCCTAGTGTGCATTTTCAAAATTGTTTACTTCTTGAAGGTACCCAGCTTTCAAAGACATTTCCACTTTTAAATATGCATCCTTCTTATTTTAGTGTCCTCTTTATAGCAACTGCATTACTATAATATATCAAATATCTTCACTTTGTACATTATATTACCAAACAGAGCTGGGCACTTGCTTATCAAACATCTCATTCTGAAACCAAGGGTATATCCTTCTGCTATAACAAGCTCTACTCTTCTGGGAAGGCTTACTTTCCACTTGATGTTGGAACATTCTTGGTGGGATTCGCTTCCAATCAGCCACAAGAGCATTAGGGAGGTTGGGCACTAATGTTAAGGTTTAGGAATGACTCACAGTCGGCATTCCAAATCATCCTCGGGTATTCAGTTGGGATGAGTGGTCTTGCTTACTGTCTAATAAAGCATCCTTGTCTTCATTACAATATCTGGTGCTGAGCATTATGAATAAACAAATAATACAGCCCAATAGGTACTCAATGCAGTTGGGCTGTACCTATGCTGGGGATTAGCTGTTTTGTTGTGTTATCCATTTTAATATGTAATGTTCCAGAATAGCCACTAGATGGACACTTATTCCACCAAAAAGCACTGCACACATTCAGCCGGATTCACAGATACATTTTACTACAAAAGTTCCAGTTTCAGTTGTGGGTGACCATTTACTGTTAAATTGTATTTCAGAAAATGATGCACTTCATTTTTAATATCTGGGCACTAAAGATTTGTGGAGGTCATTTCCATGACCATCAAGAGAATCCTTACTTCATATTTACTTATTAGCGTTCAAATTAACCTTAATATAAAAGCAGAATGCATGCAAATATTATAATTTACTCTGCTTATGCATGTAACAGTTTGAATGAAGAATCCTTTGTGCATATTAAACATAGGTGGCAATGCAAGAAAGTTAACGCGTGAAAACACAGTTAAACCTCACCAAATGTTTAAAAAAAAATACATATTTTATAGCACCCACAATAAGAGAAAGAAACAGTTGGCAGATTGTGCTTCCCCTCAAAGTGTGAAAAGCATTTAGGAAATTGAAAGAATTGCATAAGGAGTGGGAAGATAGGAAACAGATAAAGCAGTAACAGGATATAAACTTTGGCACGGCAGAACATAAGGCATTGCGTAAACTAAGTATGATAATGAAATGTTTCTAGCTGCATATCCATGCTATTCATAATCATATAGCAAGTGTCACATAATCTTTCATCCAACCCTCCACCACATGACTATGAAGGAAGCATCACACAGTGAAAACGAGCAGCTGATATACGAAGTGGGTAAAAGCTGACAAGAAGCAACTCAATCTGTGATTTTCTGGTCCTACATCAGATTCTGGCCATGTCATGGACACCTCCATTAAGAAATTCAGTCTCAGAGATATATTGTTTAAAGAAAAAAAAGCTGTAGACGTGCGGACAAACAATTTAGTATCCTTTTGTACTACAAGCTGTACATGTAGCCTGATTATGGAGTCTCCTCCTATGCTACTAGCTGTAGATGTTCATGAGGGGCCTTGATGTGGCACATGAGCTTTTGGAAAAAATGTGGGACTAACACCTTTGTAAAATGCATTTAAAGGGATTCACATAGGCTGAGTTTGAGTGCTGGCAATTTTTCTCACTCTTTTAAGCTGTAGATGTAGTCTTATTATGGCAAATCTTTTAATCTCCTGTTAAGTTGCAAGATGTAAATATCCTCTGATTATAGTATATGCCATATGTCTCAGTTTCTGGTGCAAGCTGCAGGTTAAACTTGATTATGGTGCATAACATAAATAGCATCATGCATACATACTGTATCTCTTGATATACTACAAGGTGTAGCTATAGATCAGGGTATATAACTATATATATATGTGTGTGTGTGTGTGCAGTGGCGGGAAACACCATACAGGTATAGGATCCATTATCCAAAACCCGTTATCCAGAAAGCTCAATAAGGGAAGGCCATATCCCGTAGACTCAATTTTATCAAAATAATTCAACATTTTGCGTTTTCTCTATAATAAAACAAAACTTTGTACTTCATCCAAACTAAGGTATAATTAATCTTTATTGGAGGCAAAACAATCCTATTGAGTGTATTTAAAGTTAAAGATTTTTTTTTAGTAAACTTGAGGTATGGAGATCCAAATTACAGAAAGATCCCTTATCCGGAAACCTCCAGGTCCCAAGCATTCTGGACAACAGGTCCCATACCTGTATTTGGCAAAAATATTTTGCTGCAAGCGTGCCCGTCCCACCTTAATGTTAACGATAAATATGATGTATACCTTATAGGTGTGCTCCCTCATTTGGACGTTCAGAAGGGGACTGGGAATTCCAAACTTGCAGAAAAACAGACCTGCAAAATATTTTCAAATGCAATCATTAGCATGGATAAGCTATGTATTGTTACAAAACCTAACATAATAAACATTCAACATTTAAACTGCCTTGTTGCTTTTGTTGTGTTGCATTTTCATGATTGGGAGCTTATGTTTTACTGCATTTATTTCCTATAATCTCTAGATGATTTTCAATGAAGGAGCAACTTTTAGCTCCAGTTGCTGCACAGGCCTGGAGCAGGCTTTATATAGTCATCTTTGCTTTTGGGGTGTATCTACAAGCTCTTGGACTTTTTAAGGTGTATCTAATGAAATCAACTGAAAAAATTATATTTTGAGCATAAAATCTGTTTTAGGCCCCATGCTTACTTGGTATCAGCAGGGAGCATAAAAAGTTCAGTAGGTGCCGGATTATACAACCTAAGCAGCAAGCTGCACGTGTATTTATCAGTGGGACCAATCACTGGAATACTATGTGCTAATTTTAATAGATATACTATTGTAATGCACATGGGCAAGGGGAACTGATGTTATAATGAGTTTATGGGTATGAAAGCCATTTTGTAACCGAAGACCTGTAAGTTAAACAGCAGCAGGTTGAGTGTGGGGCAGTTGCCAAACTTAGTGCTTGCCTGCAAGAAATGGCTTCCTTCTGTGAAATGACAACTCCCTAAAACAGATTGTGGCTGGGACTGAATTCTGTGTCAATGAATGAACCTAAAGATCCAGCAGCTTAACTCTTTCACAAGCAAGCAGTGCAAGCAAACATCCATTGCAACTTAATTCATTTCTTTCAGTATACTATGAGGCGATCTGTAAAAATCTTTGCAGGGTTCAATGATGAAAGCCTTTGTCCCTCTTGTTTAAAATTATGCAAATGGCCGCTTTACATGCCTTCAGTATTCCTTAAAAATCCCTCTTTCTCCTTATACCCTGAGTACATTTTATTTCCCTGCAATATTGAGTCAAACACCTAGGGGCAGATTTATCTAGAGTCAAATATCGAGGGTTAATTAACCCTCGATATTCGACCGTCGCAGTAAAATGGATTTTGCGCTATCCCTACGATCGAACGATCAAAGGAATAATCGTTCGACCGAACTATTAAATCCTTCGAATCGAACAGTTCGAAGGATTTTAATCCATCGATCGAAGGATATTCCTTCGATCAGAAAATCGTTAGGAAGCCTATGGGGACCTTGCCCATAGGCTAACATTGGCCTCGGTAGGTTTTAGATGGCGAACTAGGGGGTCGAAGAATTTTTCAAAGAGGCAGTACTTCGACTATCGAATGGTCGAATAGTCGAACGATTATTAGTTCGAATCGTTCGATTCATAGTCAAGGGTCGTAGTCGAAGGTCGAAGTAGCCAAAAAAAACATTTGAAATTCGAACTATTTTTCCTCTAATCCTTCACTCGAACTAAGTAAATGTGCCCGCTAGGGTTGCCACCTGGCCGGTATTTTACCGGCCTGGCCAGTAAAAATGATGGTTGATCCCAATGTTTTTAATAGGTAAAAAAGATAAATATATAGGAAGGCCGGTATTTTTTTCCGGAAAAGGTGGCAACCCTATAAACACCAGATCATTCTGCATAATAAGTCTTTTATGGCATCTGTAAATATGCTTATTTTGATAAGGCAAAATGAAACAATTATTACAGTTCAGGGTCCACATGAGCAAATGGTAGAATATACTGTGCTTTAAGCTGGCGATAGACATGCAGATATATCCTTATGTTCGACGCACAATCTTTTATTGCAATCTCCCGACCTACCACTAACCATTCAGATTAAATAAAGCAGTACAAATAACAAATCAGACAATGTTCTGGCCATTAATTCAAAGACAGCAATTGTACAAAGTTATGTCTGACAAATAGTAGTGACAGTCACGCAGTGATATTGTCAGATAGGCAATACATGCAGAGATATTATTGATAGCCAATATAAATCTTCTAGCCTGTCCAATTGACCGAATGACTGATCGCCATCAACAAAGATGTTTCTGTGGACTCAACCCACTATGCTGACTTAAGTTTACACCTTAGGGGCGGTATTTACTAAGACTCACATTTTCCCCCTTTTTTATTAAAAGAGAGTCACCCTAACTCCCATCCACGTATTTACCCAATTTATCAAAAAATCAATCGAAAAATTCAGTGAGGGAAAAAGTTGCGACAAAATTCTGACGCTTGAATTGTGCAACTTTTTCGATTTGACGAATCCTGTTCTGAAAAACATTTTCAGATTATCTAACGAAAAGCAGCCCGAAACCCTTGAAGATCATAAAGGCAAGAAACATGTCAAGGGACATCTGCCATTGACTTTTACATGACATTGACAGGTTTTAGCTGGAGTATTTAGGGATTTTTAGCAGCTTTGGAGCATAACAAATGTTGAAATATTTGAGATCTTTTTTTCCTCTAAAAATTTGAGTTTTCCCCCTAAAAAACTTGACCAGAAAAAATCAAGGCTTCATAAATATTCCCCCCTATTGTATTGCTTTGCACAGGTTTTAGCTGGAGTATTTTCAGATTTTTAGCAGCTTTGGAGCATAACACATGCATAGCAGCTAAAAACCAGTGTAAAGCAATACCAAGGGCAT
Source organism: Xenopus laevis (assembly GCF_017654675.1). Taxonomy (NCBI): domain Eukaryota; kingdom Metazoa; phylum Chordata; class Amphibia; order Anura; family Pipidae; genus Xenopus; species Xenopus laevis. The sequence continues at coordinate 60,516,291 of NC_054377.1, read as the reverse complement.
TGTCTTTGAAACAATCCAAAGTCTAGCAGTGAAGGAGTTACAAATTAACACAAGAGGAACATTCGAAACCTTAGTAATCTATAAAAGGTTTGTGAGTATGTGCAAGAAACAAAGATTTTTTCCACTTCCACTTATGTTTGGTTGCCCTTGGTACAACAACTATGCACAGCGAGGCCCACAAGCATTTCTAGCCATGGCACCAAACACACTGACATGTCTGTAACCATAGAGTAGAGGATATTGGCAGGTTACTGTAAAAGCTTTCAATCTTTCCCCTGTGCGCAGGCTGCCTAACTCATCTGACAGTTCCACACATCCTACCTTGGCAGGAGCTGAGCCCTCCATGAAATAGAAATTCCTTTGGCCACTGTCAGGGTTGAGTTATTTGAAAAATCCATGCTTGAGTTGGCTGTTGACTCTGTGCATGAGGATATCATATGGGCTGAAATGTTGGTTGTTGATAAACTGTAATATTTAGGGCAAAACGAGGAACTGGATTTTTTGTTGCCACCTAATTCAGTTTGTTAATTGCAATATGTATCAATCTCTTACCCATGTATATGAATATGCATACAACAAATGTATCAATAACCAAAAATAGAAGGCATTCTACCATCTGGCTTTATTCCCTGCATACCAACAAATATACACCAGTGCACTGGCCAGATCAATTAGTCTACTACTACGCAGTGAAAAAAATGAAAGTAAATTAGTTGCAACTACATTTGTGCACTACTACTGGCAAGTCAGATTTTACTTGAAAAGCATAATGTAACAGCACCAACCCCATGAATACAGCACTGACTGAACCCAGCAGTGCTGTATTAGTTAGGGGCAGGACGCATTTTAGGTACCCCCTAACCTGTGTGTCAGCTTGATGTATATGTTAGAGAGCAACAGAAGATGCAGGCTGCATTGGGGCCCATTCCTTACCACCTGCAATAAGGCACAGTAGGCAGTAAGGACAGTAATAGCTGCAACAAAAGATGCTGCACACTGCTCCTCACACTGGATATTCAACTAAATTCTAGGACACAAGCGCTTGGTAGGTGTGTACAAATGGGTGTTCTCTTGGGCCCCTTAGTGTTCTAGCACTCTAGAAAAGTAAACACATCCTATATAAATACTGTAAATGGAAATAAAGCTGCATCTACAAAGGCTGCAATGTTTTATCATGTTTCTCTTTACCACTATGCTAAAACTGCATGGGAAAAAGGAAGAGAAAACCAAAAAACTGACCATATTATACAGACAAGCTCTTTATAGAGGAAGCTCATTAACCTTCTGCCTGTGGAAGTTCCAGACCAAATGGTTTGCGGAGCGCACACGACACAACATATAAAAGTATGTTTAGAAATGCCTCTACTTGTACAGTAGATTTTACCCTAAGAAGTGAATCATCCATCCCTTTTCTTTAGAAGCAGTGTGAAACCTTTATTTATGTTTCTCAGCACACTGAACATTCAGTAATATATGAATTTCTTGCAGCTGCCAGGCAAATTTAACTGTGCTCTGCTGAGGCTCGCTTTTATATCCCAGTGTTGCATAGCAGTGAAACAGTTAAATATCTTCAGCCTGCGCAAAAAAAGATCTATTACATAAGTGCTCCGCTAACTCACTGGGTAAAATGATATCTTTGGTGATACAGGGCAGACAGCTACATTTAAACATACTTCATCAATTATCTACTGCATTAATCTTAATGACTTTGGTAACAGTATATTCTAGCAGCAGCAGCCCTAGTCAGTGGAACATTGAGGACTACATGCTGTGTCTAGTGGCTACTCCTCTAAAAACCCTTGATAGAGTCCACTATGTGCTAGTATGTCAAACCCTTATCTGTGCCTATGTAGACAACATTCTGTCGATTTTACTGTACAATGGGTCTTAACCCATATATTGAGCTAAGTACATAAATGATTCTAGACTAAAACGGCTTGCCATAGTTTAACCATAGTCACAGAAATGTAGGCTCACCCATGTTAATAGTAAGGGATCCAAAAATGGCTTTTAAAGTTATTAAAAAAAGGGTTTTTTTAAAAAAAAGGAAGGTTTAGGATGAAGCCAGACAGAGGTCAACTGAGCCTACTGAAAAACACAGTCCCTGAGTTGGCATCAGCCTTTTCTCTTGCCTGCACCCACAACCATTGCATCAGCCCAGGTGCAGGCGCACACGGAGGATTTCGCCTCTGAAAAGTCTCTTGTGTGGCATTAGCCTTAGATGTACATTATTTCTCCACACAAACATAACGTAAGCTTTTTGAAAAGAAAACATAATTTCAAGCAACTTTGTAATATACATCAATTAAAAATATGCAGACTTTTTATGATTTTTATGGTATGGAACAGTTCCCTAAGCCTAGCCCCCTGCTCTCCTGCTGATCTCTCTGACTACTTTGCTGAGCTGGCTGACTACTGTTACTTTGTATCGGCCTGCATCCTCCAAACCCCATAATTCCCTGCACACATGATTTCAAGAAGGAATGTGTCATGGCCAGCACCCAATACCAGAACAAGTGCCAAGTACCCTGGTCTCGGCTTCACCAGTAGTGTGACCACCGTTGGGCTTCGGGAGGAGCCTTCAGCTTACTTGGGTGCCACCTGGACTTAACAAGGGGTACAAGGCAAGATGTTCTGGCTAGCAAAGGGGCACTGCTGTTAGTAGAGTCTTTTTGGGTCGAAGGTCACGGTACAAAGGATTAGGCAGAATCGTAGTCAGGCAGGCTGGGTCGAGGCAGGCGGATAGCAAGGATCGTCAAACAGGCAAAGGGTCAAAACCGGGTGATTAAACAAGGGGTTAAACAGAAGCATTGTCGAAAGCAGGCAAAGGTCAGGATCCAGAAGTAAGAATAGTCAAAATAGCCAGGCAGGGGTCAAAACAGGTTCAGAAGATAACAGACAGATTATTACAAGGCTCAGGCGCACCAGGAAATTCAATCCTATCACGGGCAATGACAAACAGTGGGAATGCCCCTTTAATACTTTTAAATTTGGCGCCATTGCGCGCTGACGTCATTACGCCAGCGCGCATGCGCCTTTAAATCCGGAAGTGCGCACTAAGGAAGAGCCGGTGCATGAAGAGGAGCGGCAGGCATCCCTGCCGCCCCCCCACTAGACCACCAGGGTGAGACTTTGTTACAGAATGCAACATCACAGTGCAATGCATTGGGGGTTATGTAGTTCCTGCATGCTGTCTGTAAACTGTGGAGTAGTTGTTACAATTTGTAACATCAGTGTTCAGTCCCTCTTTCACTGCCAGGATTTCAAATGATGCAGAAAGAGAAGAACTGTTAAACAGCTGGATTTCAGCATAGAAAATGGCATTTATTCATACTTTTTGAAGAAACAGGTAACTGTGATGGGTATTTTAGGGGTTTCTGTGGGTCTCTTTATCAAATTGTGGTTTGGAAGCCAGATTTCCCCTTTAATATGTTCTTTTACTGTTCTGCATTAATGCAGAATGTGTTTTACCTACAATGCACTTCTCCTCTTTATACGCATTCCATAATAGGAATGAAGACTGCACCGAAACTGGTCACAGACAGCTGTGAATGTGAAAATACATTACAAATCTTATGAACAGCATAAAGCAGTACAGGACAATTGGTGTAAGTTCCAGTCAGCTTTTTTTTTTCTTTTTTCATCTGCTTTGAATGCACCATAAACACCCTGAAAATAGACTCTAAATGGCAAGTTACTTTTTATTCTCCCTTTAATCTCCGTTTCTATATCATCAGTAGCTCTTTGGATGCTTCCTACTTTGCTATTTTCAACTCTGTAAATGTGTACTCATTACATTGATGGCTTTTCTTCATCTTAAAATGAAAAACACCTGTGGTGCAGTGCTTGGACTATACTGGTACAATTTAGTTGCTATAAATCAGCATCCCGTGTATCTAAACTGTGGGGCAGTATTTGTTCAAATTCAAATTGAGGATTCTTGAGTCATTGCTAGCAGTTGGACCTGGCACGTTTATCAAGGGCTTCTGAGATTTGTTGGTCGTCTGATTTGTTTCTATGGGGTGTTATGGGTCCCAAAAAAAAGAGCAAGCAAAGTACAGAAAAACATGGTCAGTCATTACTGCTCGAGTAGACACTGATGAATCGACCCCTCGATATTACTTTCATCCCAAAAATCTTTATTTATTTATGTGTCTGAAAGAAAAGCCCCAGCTAGTAATATTTAGCCGAGCCCGACTAGCCTTTGTTTTCATTCAGGGCGGCTATACCAAAACGTGCAGTTATTCTGCTGGATTGTGTAGCACAGTAATTAGTGAATTAGTAGAACGCTTATTCCACCCCAAGCTTCCGACATAAAAGGGGAAGTATTGCTGATCTCTGGTGGAAAATACAAATGCCCCCAAGTGCATATTTACTTTAAATGGAAGCAATTTAGTTCCAGTTGTCTTAACTGTTGTGTATTTCTTTAAGCAGATCCATACACAGCCTGTAGATGAGAGCTCAGGAAAGGACTTTCTGATACAATCTACACAAGCCAATATACCAAATTATATTTAAAAAAAAAAAGGGACTTGTTGTTTAAAAGATATCCTCTCTTTACAGTCATGGAAGTCATGTTGGAGCTAATGTTGTTAACAGACATTTTCAATTATTGTTTTGGTTGATAAAGTCAAGGGTGATTTTATACTGCTGGCATTGTTCGTGTCTCTGGCAAGTAAGAGGTTAACCAGAAAAAAATTCCTTCAAAAAACAGCAGTATTTGCACAAGTGGATCTTATTAAGATAGCATGGCCCTCTGTTTTACAGAGTTTGCAGATAAATTGCCCATTGTTCACCGCCCGTGTGCACTGAGAAATTAGATTTACTGTAGTAATAATGTAGACATCTGATTGTAGTCTTGACCAAAGTGAGCTATATTTGGCTATGTGTGCACTCACGCGATCAGTCACAAAAGCTGCCCTCCTTGTATTATGCACAGAGGGGCTCTGAAAATCTTACACTGTCACCCACTGCTTCTGGTCAGCAGCGCAGCATGCACTCACCTTATATATACCAATAACATTCTTGAAGTATCACAAGAAAAATATGTGACGGAAATTTGTTTTTAACAAATTATTTTCATGAACTGACTTTTACCAGTGTAGTTACTAATGTGTAACCCTATATTTTTCTAAGCTTACCCATTCATCTATTTTATAAAATTCTAAAATACTTAAAGTATTTTTGGAACAGTTTTCCTTCTATCTTGGTTAGAGTTGCCACATTTTTCCCCCAGTTATGCTGGTCTGTGGTCCAGGGAGGCCAGTGATGATGTCAAGGGGGTGGAGTGTGGGCAGATGGGGTGGAGTGTCGGAAGATTGTGGGTGGAGTGTGGACAGATGGAGGCAGAGTGTGGGCAGATGAGGGTGGAGTGTGGGCCGGTAGAGTCTGGGCAGATGGGGGTGGAGTGTGGGCAGATGGGGGCTGAGTGTGGGCAGATGGGGTGGTGTGTCGGCAGATTGGGGGTGGAGTGTGGACAGATGGAGGCAGAGGGTGGGCAGATGAGGGTGGAGTGTGGGCAGATAGGGGCGGAGTGTGGGCGGGTGGAGTGTGGGCAGATGGGCGTAGGAGGAGAGTCATTGCTCAGGAAGTGCTGAGGAGAAGTGCTTAGGACAGGGAGAAATCTTTAAAAAAGAGGGGGAATTAAGAATTTATTGGCAATTACATTGCTGGTTAATTTGTAATACCGGATTTACCCTAATCTTGATGTCATATTAAGTAATATAAGACTCACATCCCTTGCAAAGTGCTGTCTCCCTTCACTGCTGGCGCTGTGCTCCTTCATAGGTGCATTAGGGTTCCCTGCTGCCTCTGCACTGGTCTATAGTTACCCTGATGAACTAGGGTGCTGGAAAAATGTGATAATTTTTTTGCATACAGCTACTCTGTGCACTACATCAAAAGTTGGGTGCATACTTGCGGGTAGTGATTTAAAGTGGTTGTTCGACTTTCAAATACTTTTTTCCAGCTCATTTGTTTTCAGATTGTCTGCAAGAAATAAACATTTTTTTCAGTTGCTTCCCGTGTTTTACTTTTGACTTTTTTTCTAAAATTGAAGCATAAAGTTAGATTTTTCCTGTCTGTAGTGTTTCACAATTTGCTACATTAGTTGATACAGTTCTCAGCAGCATCTGTGGAAATATTAGCAACTATTGCATCAATTCCAACAGTTGCCTGTAATGAAACTCAGGGATTCTGCTCAGCAGGGACAAAGATAAGAAATGTATCAACTAAATGTATCAATTTAGAACAGTTTGCAGAGTTGGTGACCCCACTCCCCTCAATATTATAAAAATGGCCACAAAAAGAAAATATAAAGTAAATGAAATATGAACAAATATGAAACCAAATGAACTTACACCTGACTATAGAATATTTCAACATTTGAAGCACTAATGTAAAGATGAAATAGCATGGTAGTCATATTATAAAGAGACAGCGTGTGTGGGTGTATGTGTGCATTCATGGAGAGTGAGCCAATGATCTGAAAAGGGGAAGACAGGTAAAGATAAAGATAAATTCTAAATTCAGCCAAGCAGCAGAGCAGTTCTAAGTAAAGCAAGACATTTTACAGATCATAGAGCTGAAGATATATTTAAAGGCTTAATGAAATATGGCAGCTACAGTTCAGAAGGATGCATACCTTACCCTAGCAGGCTCAAGACTAATTCTAATAAGCAAATTTGATTTCTTAGCTCATTTAATCCATAATGTAACGTATAGCAACAATTTCAGACATAAGCATTTCAACAAGTAGGATTATTAAATCAACGCTGGCTGTGTATCCTCCTTCAGCACTGGCCCCACAGCCACAGAGCTAACTAAAAGCACACGGCTATCTACTCTGCCAACAGAGTTACTGGTTAAATTAAGGAATGTTGGCCTGGAACATAGTATTTGTACCTGGATAGAGAACTGGCTAAAAGATAGACTACAAAGAGTGGTGGTAAATAGAACATTTTCTCATTGGACCAGTGTTGTTAGTGGAGTACCGCAGGGCTCTGTACTGGGTCCCTTGCTTTTCAACTTGTTTATTAATGACCTGGAGGTGGGCATTGAAAGTATTGTTTCTATTTTTGCAGATGATACTAAATTGTGCAGAACTATAGGTTCCATGCAGGATGCTGCCACTTTGCAGAGTGATTTGTCTAAACTGGAAAACTGGGCAGCAAACTGGAAAATGAGGTTCAATGTTGATAAATGTAAGGTTATGCACTTTGGCAAAAATAATATAAATGCAAGTTATACACTAAATGGCAGTGTGTTGGGAGTTTCCTTAAATGAGAAGGATCTAGGGATCTAGGATCTAGTTTTTGTAGATAACAAGTTGTCTAATTCTGGGCAGTGTCATTCTGTGGCTACTAAAGCAAATAAAGTTCTGTCTTGCATAAAAAAGGGCATTAACTCAAGGGATGAAAACATAATTATGCCTCTTTATAGGTCCCTGGTAAGGCCTCATCTGGAGTATGCAGTGCAGTTTTGGACTCCAGTCCTTAAGAGGGATATAAATGAGCTCGAGAGAGTGCAGAGATGTGCAACTAAATTGGTTAGAGGGATGGAAGACTTAAATTATGAGGGTAGACTGTCAAGGTTGGGGTTGTTTTCTCTGGAAAAAAGGCGCTTGCGAAGGGACATGATTACACTTTACAAGTACATTAGAGGACATTATAGACAAATGGCAGGGGACCTTTTTACCCATAAAGTGGATCACCGTACCAGAGGCCACCCCTTTAGACTAGAAGAAAAGAACTTTCATTTGAAGCAACGTAGGGGGTTCTTCACAGTCAGGACAGTGAGGTTGTGGAATGCACTGCCGGGTGATGTTGTGATGGCTGATTCAGTTAATGCCTTTAAGAATGGCTTGGATGATTTTTTGGACAGGCAGAATATCAAAGGCTATTGTGATACTAAACTCTATAGTTAGTATAGGTATGGGTATATAGAATTTAATTAAAAGTAGGGAGGGGAGTGTGTATGGATGCTGGGTTTTCATTTGGAGGGGTTGAACTTGATGGACTTTGTCTTTTTTCAACCGAATTTAACTATGTTAAAGCACCCAATTTGCAGCCACCCATCCATTGGTGAACTATCAGTTCTGTTAGCTGTTGCAGTTTGAGTAAAAGACCAGTTGGACAAAGACTATGAACAGTTGTGTAATTTTGACTCAAACAAGATGTGATTGCCATGACACTTGCTTTTATAGAAAAGATCCAATTGGCTGCAACTTTCTTGTGTTAAATGTGTTTAATAAATTAGCAGTGTGTGTTGCCCCTTAAAGAATAAAACATTTAAGTTAAATGTCCATCACAAAATGCAATAAAGATCCTAAAAATATTTGGTCAGATGAATGTTTTTTGCACCAATTAAATAGCTGTGTTACAGGCCCAGGACTGGCATTTCAGTTATACAGAGGCCCAAACAGACCTCCAGCAGCCCTCTGCAAGTTGCCAGAATGCAAAGATTCCGGGCCTAGTCCAAGTCAGGGCCTGCAGTGGAATATAAATGAGTAGGTCGTACCATACACATGCAACTACTAAACATTCCATTAGAGGGAGCCAGTGTCAGTGAAATCAATGAATTTCATTGAGAATAGCACTGGATGCCAGTCAAGCGCAGGGGGAGGAATAGGCAAAAAAAATTGTTGCAGTAGAACTAGAGCAAAATGTTTATTTACACCAACAAAAATTCACATTTACAACTATTTCAGCAACAGTTCACTAAAAGTTTTAGAGCAACAAACCCTGAGACTCCCCAGTGAATGAGGACTATTTATATTGCTTTGTCTTTCTTATAACTTTTTCATTAAAGGACACCTTGTGAAAATACTTGCATACAAGACCTGTAAAAGTGATTTTAAATGGATTATTCAGCTTTACATTCATTTTTCTAGTATGCTATACAATGGCTAATTCTGAGCAACTTTTCAATTGACCTTCATTTTTCCATTTTCATAGTGTTTTAATTATTTGCCTTCTTCTTCTTACACGTTCCAGCTATCAAATGGTGGTCACTAACCCCGTCTAAAAAAATAAATGCTCTGTAAGGCTACAAATTTATTGGTAATGCTACTTTTTATTACGTGTCTTCCTATTCAGGTCCTCTCCTCTTCATATTCCAGTCTCTTATTCAAATCAATGCATGGTTGCTAGGGTAATTTGGACCCTAGCAGCCAGATTGCTGAAATTGCAAACTGAAGAGCTATTGAATAAAAAGCTAAATAACTCAAAAAAATACACAAATAATAAAAAATGAAAACCAATTGCAAATTGTCTCAGAATATCACTCTCTACATCATAATAAGAGTTAATTTAAAGATGAACAACCCCTTTAAGCAGGCAAGAATAGCAGACAAAACATTCCAAGTCCCTATGAGTGCCATGGGCTTCACTGGACCACAGAATGTCAGATCAGCTGATTGTTTAGTTATTTATATTGGATTGTGAAAGATCAGTAAATAGGGGATTATACATATCCGGAGCAAGAGTTGAGATGATTAGAAAATGGAAAAGGTTATGATTGATGATTATACCATTGGTATTATCATTGGTGAAATTCTTCTTGTTCCCCTTTGCATTTGAAGTACTTCAGCTGGTCAGATGGTGCTCATACTATCTAATGAGTAAAGAATTAGTTCACCACAGTTCAGAGTAAAACACAGTTAATGACCACCATAAATTGACAGGTCTTCAAAATAGATCTATCCAATGCTATCTTGCTTCTATATTATGTAATGTAAATTTTTATAGTGTTCAACATTAGTCATTATGTCCATAGGGTCAAGCATTACAGTACTCACAACTCCTATGGGTCTACCATATACAGTACATCTGTTTTGCATGTCCTCCTGAAATAGGCTGTGTGAAACTGCTATAACCCTAGAATACTAATTGCAATAGGTGCTGCAACAGCTGTTTCCTGCTTTAATAAATATTGTTGGGTGATTAATGGTTTGTTTGGCATACAGTTTACCTTAGAAAACTCAAGGCATTCATGACGAGAACAGTGAATGCTAGTGGTGACATTTATTGGAATGAGGATGATAATGGTTTCAATTATGTCTACAACAGAATGAGTTAGTATTGGCTTAGGCTGTGTATGCAGAGCAAGCTTGCTAATAGTATTTATTTGCAACCAGATTAACCCTTTGAGGATCAATGTCTCTCTGAGGATCTTGGGGCTAAAATGTTGGCCCTGCTGCTAAGCACTATTACACATACTGTGGCTCTTGCACTTAAGCTGGCCATAGAAGTAAAGATTTTTAAACGATTATCTCGAAACGATCGTATGAATTGTCCATCAACTTAAACGACCATTTCAGGCGATATTGCCAGGAAAACAAAGGGTAGCTGCCTGCTTGGCCCTGCAAACATAGATAGATTGCACTGGGACCGATAAAGATTTCTTAACCTGGCCTCCTGGCCGATCAATTTTTCGACAGATGTCGGCCGAAAAATCATAAGCTGTACGATTGTTCGAATCCCACTAACCGCATGATAATTTCGAAGCATTGGTCGGACTTTGCTAAAACCGGTCGTTCGGCAAGAGAAATCTTTGCGTCTATGGGGAGCTTTACTGTGTAACGTAAGAGGGTTGGCTACTTCCTATCTTTGATATTAGCCTTTATATTGATAGTGTTGGAAATTGTCTTCCTACATTTATACTTATATTCCCATCAACAGACAAGTGGGGTTATCTTTGACATTGTTATAAACCTTACAGTAAAGGTCCACATAGACGCAAATATTCTCTTGCCGAACGACCGATTTTAGCGAAGTCCGTCCAATCGTTCAAAAATATCGTGCGGTTAGTGGGATTCGAACAATCGTACATCTTACGATTTTTCTGCCAACATCTGTCAGGAAATTGATCGGCCAGACAAGCAGGCAGCTACCCTTTGTTTTCCTGGCAATATTGCAATATCCTGTAATGGTCTTTTTAGTTGATGGACAATTCGTACGATCGTACGATCATTTCGAGATAATCGTGGTCTCACGATGATCTTTTAAAAATCTTTACATCTATGGCCAGCTTAAGACTGATGGGTGCAAGCTGATTCTGTGCTTGTGAAAAGTGCTGCTATTTCATGAGGATCCATTTAAAAAAGCAAAAAAGACATGTTTTCAGCAATGCCAATCAATCAGCTGCAGAAATGCTTTAGCCTTAAAAAGTGATTCAACTGAGCTGTTAGGTAGGGAAGCTGCTTTTATCTCTTGTTATATGGTGAAATCCAGAGGCTGTAGAGTATAGGAGAGTCAAAGGGAAATCCATTTAACCATTTCAATTCAATCAGGCAGGGGTTAAGAGACCTGCAGATGTCAGACAGACGCTTCAGGCAAGCTTTGGAAAACTGACCCTGCTGCCAATTTTCACAGCTTGCAGCGAGAGATTTGAAGCCGGCTCCTGTCTGGCCGTTCCATTTACTGTCTATTTATCCAACAAGGTCTTCTTTAAAAGACAGCCTCTATTAATTGGAAAGCGTCCCTCCCTTAAAGATAAACACACATACACCTTTCTATCATATCTGCCAACTACTCCAATGTGGAGCGATCTGTCACTCGAAATACTCCATATGTTTTTCACTGCTGCTCTATAACTCTATATGACTTACACTATTTATAGCTTTTTTATATTCTGCAGTGAAATTCTATAAGCACAACTATCCGACAACATGGTAACCAAGGGATAAACACCACTGCAAGATAACTAACCTATACCATCCTCTGCATGACTGGATGGTAGGTGCATGCCACATACATATATATTCATATTATGCAAAGAGAAAGTGTAATTTGTAGCTCCCCAGTTTAGAATGAATATAGGGGTTCTATAGAAAGATAAATAATAAAAATAATAACAACTCATGATGGTAGTAAAAGCATATGTAGCATATGTAAGTGGTAGTCACCTTTAAATTAACTAGTATAATGTAGATGATATTCTGAGACAATTTGCAATTGGGATTTATTTTTCATTTTCTATAGTTTTTTTTAGTTATTTAGCTTTTTATTTAGCAGCTCTCTGGTATAATATTTCAGCCACTATCTGGTTGCACTTGCTAGGGTCATATTTACTCTAGCAACCAGGCAGTGATGTGCTAGGAATGTTGCTAGAAATGGGGGATTGTATAACATACTAAAAGGTAACTTAAATACGAACCACCCCTTTAAACTGTGAGCTTGAAAGGAAAAGAACTAGGACCTTTTCCTAGCTTTTAGCATCTAACATTGTAAAACGGAACTCTTTAGATCTGCGATTTGTAACTACTGGGGGTGCCTTCGCACCCAGGCCTGGAGCCCAGGGGTGGCAGGGCCTGGATGCGCTTCCTTCACCTGTTGCGTAGTTACACCACTGCATGAGGGGTCTGCAAGCCAGCACCTATCACTAAGTAACCAGAGAGTCCAACAGTACAAAATCATTCACAGCATGGCAAACCCATGTCTTCTTATGATTTTATCTCCACCTATAAAAAATAGTTGTAAATTCTGCACTTAAGTGGTTGGGATGAGTGATCCCTTGGATTTCTGGTATTGGCAGTATTCTGAGGAGATTCACTGCAATTGAGGCTACATACTTTAACAGCCAAATGATTTTGCAGTATCACCATTGACTTGCAACTTATGGTGGAATGTGAAGGAACAAGCAGCATTTCATTCTCTGTGCTACTGTGTAAAAGCACAGCATTAAAGTGCACCCACACTATATACAAAGGAAGAGCATCATTTACAAGCAGCTGTATGCTTCTAGAGCAAGGGTGAGCGTAAAGCTGTACAAAATATCACTTGAAAGAATAAATGCAGAATTTGTTAGTGGAGATCACATTCCTGAACTGACACAGCCCTTTTGCACCTGTGGGCCATTTAAAGGTAAACTATCATCTCAAAATATGTCTGCTGCCATAGGAACAGGTTTAGCAAACAGCGAGTGGGCGCTTAGTGCAGCAGGAAGCTCCTGTCGCCCTGCCCTGATGAGCATCACTGGCTCTTTTGTTGCTTCTGCTTTTTTATCTTTTTTCTAAAGTTTGCCTTGGTATTTGAATAGGTGGATTCGACAATCTGTTGCCTTTCTAACCAACAGCTATTTGCCTCCATATCAGATTTCCCCAAACCTTAACTTGACTGCATATACAGTAATAAATTGTGTAGAATGTACTAAATTCTCTTCATATATTAGGTATATTTCTTATAACTGCCATTTTACAGTGAGACTAAAATATACATGAACCTACTGTGGCCCTGGAAAGATTTCATGGTTGTATTTGAGAGTATGATTTCAGATTTAGGGCACCAAGTTACAGCAAATTCCAGCCCCTGATCATTCACTGGGATTGTAAACGAACGGGCTTTTGGGGTAAAAACACATGTTTTTTTTCCTGAAAGTTATTATAAGGCCAAATTCAAAAACCCGGCATTTGTCACTCTAGGTCATGTATGAGTCAATGGCAGATATCCCTATACCAATTTTGAAGATTTAGTGGTCTGCGGTGGTTTTAGCTTGATAATCCAAAAAGGTGGGGGTTTTCGGGCGATAACCCGAAAAAATCGAGTATAGAGTTTTTTCCCGACCTGACTTTTTCGAGTTATTTTATTGATAAATAAGGTGAAATGTGGATGGGAGTTTGGATGAGCTTTCTTTAATTAAAAAAGTGAGATAAATTCAGACTTTACTAAAAAAAACCTTGAAGTCAATTCCCATCATTCCTTTGCTATTCTCTGCAATGGTGGTTCTGACTTTTGAAACAATGTAGCAGCAGCAGCCAGCTGATAAGCGACTGCAAAGAAGCATCCAAGGCAGTGTGAGAAATGGCACCTTGACTGGAGGAGAGCTGACCAGGAGTGCAAATATCAATATGCAGATACAGCTCCATTTACAAAAAAACAAAACCACTGATATTGGCTAAGGAATGTATATTGGAAAGAATCAAACTCAAACTTTATTTTTGCATTTATATCTGCTTTAATGGTTTAATGCTTTAATGGTTGACGGTGTAGCCCTAAAAGGTTGTGGCAGCATCTAGTAAGAGATTTCAATCTTCATGGTTATTTAGTACAAGATGTGCACTGATAGGCTGATAGCTCCTGTGCAGGCAGAATCTGGTTAAAGGAAAGTGTTTTGTAGCACTCGGGTGTGATTTTGTAGCTTCAATTCCAGAAGAGTTTGAAGGTTAAGCTAAATGAAAGGGGAGGTCAAGAATGAACAGTGACTAGTGTCTTATATTAATTTGAAAAGTGTATTGTGACTATGAGAAGCTGTTGTTATTGGTGTAAAATTCTATGTTGCTATGCAATAAAGCAAGCCTCAATACGCAGGGATGGCAAGCATGTGAACTCTGACCTGTTTCTATGAAGTCAGCAGCACTGGATTCTTGGTATTACACCTTGGGGGAGGTCAGCGGGGACACTATTGTTTCCTTTGCACACAGTAGTGCTTTGCTCTTCCACACATAACTTTGCCTCTATATCTCTGTTACAGACACTTATGCAATTGTTTACATGTATTATTCAATGTTTGACATATTGCCCATAATCATATATATTACACACACACACACACACACAATATCCAAAAAAACGCACTCCAAGGACTTGTATAGGTGAAAAAAATAAAGTTCTGATTTATTTCAATGTTTCGGCCCATGTGAGGAAGCCAAAACGTTGAAATAAATCAGAACTTTATTTTTTTCACCTATACAAGCCCTTGGAGTTCGTTTTTTTGGATATTGTATGAATCGTTAATTTGACCAGCACCCAGGCAGTTGCCGTTTAAGGGTTACGAGGGCACAATACTATATATATATATATATATATATATATATATATATATATATATATATATATAGTAGAAAACAAACAAACCGCACTCCAAGGACTTTGTGTCGTGAAGGTATATTCTTGTTCAACGTTTCTGCGCTCCTACTGAGGCAGACCCTCCTGAAGACGGCCTCAGTTGGAGCGCTGAAACGTTGAGCAAGAATAAACCTTCACTTGGCTTTTGAGACACAAAGTCCTTGGAGTGCGGTCGTTTTATATATATATATATATATATATATATATATATATATATATATATATATATATAGTGAATAAAGTACCCCCTCTTGTAAAATATAAGGATATTATAAGTTACCGAGGAGTTTCATGACCATGTAGGCGCCGAACATGCATTTTTCCTGCGTTTGGCGCCTACACGCGCCTGTGCGAGTACAGCCCCATTGAAAAAAGCTAAATGCGTCTATTCCTGCGCTCCCCTGCGGCTGCGGCAGGGGAGCGCAGCTTCAATCGCTCGTCAGTAAGAGCCCTTACCATTATTCAGGTGTAACGCACTGGTAACCTGATTACCTAGGACCCATCCAACAACTGCTCGTAAGAACCTGGAACTTGGAAAGTGACAAATATTTTGATTCTCTGTTTGGGCAATTAAACTTAAGAAATTAGCTTGACTTTTTCTTAACTAAACCATTCATTGAGCTCAAAAACTGATTAATAGGCCTCAAATGTATTGGATACATTTTTATGTATATGAATGTGGCATTTTCCAAAATAGTTTTAATACTCATTAGTATATACGGTTTGCCAGTCAAAGGAATAACTATATAGGAAGCACATCCTGCAACTGAATAGTGGGCACAGTTTCAATACATGTTTATGAACTTGGTTTTATTTAAGGCAGTGTGAAAGTCATTTTGCTGTGAGACTCAGAAACTTCTACTTAAACTGACCAAACATGGAATAAATTGCCATTTTTCAGTTTTCAGATAAAAATCAAATGAATTTTTTTCTACTTAAAATAGATATCTATTGGAAAACCACATTTGGCTTAACAAATATCATCTTTGGAGTAGGAAAAATGTATCGGGGGGGTTAAAAATTAGGAATGCACCGAATCCACTATTTTGTAAACGGCCGAACCCCTGAATCCTGGATTCGGTGCGTTCCTATTAAAAATGACAAAGAAATATGTATTTTTATATTCACAATTGTTCTCAGAAAAAATGAAGAAAAAACTCAAGTATTTCAGAATGTTAGTACCTTAATGATCATTTTTGGATGTGGAAATAAGCCTTGTCTTAATTCTACCAGAAAACACATGCAAAAAAGTACAAAAAAGAATTAACAAATACATTATCCATAACTGGTCACTATAATTTCTCTTTAATATGCCAACAGCCAGTGAGCCTATAAAGTCAAAATAGATTGTCACTTAAGGCCTCCATAATCCTTTGCCCTGTTTTTTTGGTGCATAAACGACTGTACTATTTTCCATATACTGCAAATGTGACCACATCTTACCTTCTTATTCAGAAACAGTTTTAATATTTTTATTTTAATTTGCTGCCTTTAATAAATTGTGGAAAAGATTACAAGCAATTTCTACAAATTTGACATTCTTTAAAATGTAACTGCCCCCTCAGGAACTGGAGAGGTTAAGAGGCACCGCAGACTTGGCAACGGGGCATCAGACCACATTGCTATAACCAGAATTGCTTCCCATCACCAACACAAACTGTCCCTTTCACTAGATTCCCACCGGAAGCAGTTCCATTGCACAAGGAGGAAAATAAGCAGCAGGAGCAGTTTTTCTAGGTCTCCGTTTCTGACCATAGATAATGCCAATATTCATCCACTAGCTAAGGCATGCCCCCCCTGTATGGAAGCCTCAGGCTGCTCATTTATTTTTTTCACAAGCTGAATCATAAAGATGGTTTACCAGAGGCTGAATATGCCATTAACACAGCCAACAGTTTATTCAGGCAATAACGCCCTAATAGCTAACAGCATCTATTTCACCACAAAAGCCAGTTTCAGTTTCTCTGAATATTTATGGCTTAGGGTTGGGATAGGTCATTTTCTCCAAATGTAGCAGGACTTCAACTCCCACAATGCCCTTGTTAAATGTAACACATAAATACATCCACTTGTTTTCCAACTTTGTTAAATGAGCGTGTATGGCCACTTTAGTTCCAGTTCATACATTGTAGGAAAGAGATTAATAAATCCCCCCCCACCCCTCTGGAATATGCAAGGCTTCCTGGGTGCTTAGACTTAGAAGGTCATGGGTGAATCTGCAGCATAACACAATTAGACACTATTCACATCTGCTCATTGTATTTGCTGGATGGTTCTATCATTACCTATGGCAGTGTGCTCTATTAGTGTATTAGTGTGCTCTATTAGTAAGCGCAGGGACAGAGAAAGGGTGGAGGGAGCTTGGGGCCTGTGTGAAAAGGATCTGTGTTCTTCTGGATGGGATCACTTTACACTACAATTTCCCATTGCTGTCAGCCCACACAGGGCACCCTGTGTGTGGAAGACCAAGTCACTGGTGAACACATATGTTTTCACAGGAACACGCAGACTCTCATTTATCTTCACTCTGAAACAATGCACCATTTCTTAAGCTGTCCCCCCATTCTTCTCAAGAATGAAAAAAACATCTTCCGCTTCCTTACATCCTATTTCTACCCAACTAAGTAATAAATATGGCCCAGTGCTTAGGTTGAATTTGATTTTTATATGGCAGGAACATCTCCGACACACCTTTCCTGGAAGAATAGCTATCCCTTTTATAGTACATGTTGCTATGTTGGATCTGCTACTTTTTTCCTTTCAGTTTGATTCCTTGCCAGTGCTAATAAAAACCTACAAATAACACAAGCAGGGAAGATGACTGGGTACTGGCACCAAACTGGTTTTACTAAATGGAAAAGAAATTCACACTGCTATTTATAAGGAAGAATTTGGTAGAAACAAACTGGTTCAGTAGTTACACTGTTGCTAGAAATTTATTCAGTTTGGAATGTAAAACCAAAGTCAATTATTTGTATCACTTTTTATCATTTTTTGTAATACAGGTGTATTACAAAAAATGTATATGTACTGTACATATTCTTGAGAAAGTACAGTAAATGTAGCTTCATATATGCCTTGTCATTGCTATATGTCACATGTCACAGAGTGCAGGCACTTTGGGACAAAAACAAGAGAAGGCAATATGGACACCGATTTTTTAAAGTGGTGGTTCAACTTTCAGTTAAATTTTAGTACGTTACAGAATGGTTAATTCTAAACAACTTTTAAATTGGTTGTCATTATTTTATATTGTTTTGAAACTATTTGCCTTTTCCTTCTGACTCTTTCCAGCTTTCAAATGGGGGTCACTGACCCCATATAGAAACAATTGCTCTGTAAGGCTACACATTTATTGTTATTGCTACTTTTTATTACTCACCTTTCTATTCAGGTCCTATCCCATTCATATTCCAGTATCTTATTCAAATCAATGCATGTTGCTAGGGTAATTTGGACCCTACCAAACAGATTGCTGAAATTGCAAACACAGTGACGTAACTAGAGGGGGGCGGGCCCTGGCACGGGATGCACAGCCGGGCCCCCCACCCCTATCTTCGGCCGGAATCCAGTGGCGCGCGAGCTGCCGGGGGGCCCTGAGGGGGTGCTGGCCCTGGCCCAATTGCACCCCCTGCTCCCCCGGTAGTTACGACACTGTGCAAACGGGAGAGCTACTGAATAAAAATTCAAAAACCACAAATGACAAAAAATGAAAACCAATTGCAAAACTGTCTTAGAATTTCACTCTTTCCGTCATACTTGAAGTTAACATTGTTTTTCACCCGTGGCTTTGTAAGGCTCCCGTTCATTTCCTCCTCTATTGAACGTGACTGTTTTATTATTACAGAGAAAAAGGAAACCATTTTTTAATTATAGAATTATATGAATGAAATGGAGTATATGGGAGACAGTCTTCTTAAATAACAGGTTTCCAGATAACAGATCCTATTGCTGTACTGGGCATAAGAGATAATGTTGCATGAATATCATGTGATTTGGCAAAATGCATGCTGTTTATGAGTCAATATTCTACTACAGTTATCAGTAGAGGCTGAATAATATAGCTGAATGTGTATGTTCATTTAGATAAACATTCAACAGATTATTCAATGAATGCATAGAAGTTTGTTACAGCAAGTGTGACTGCTAGGCTGATAGGACAGATTTTCCAGTCTGAATCCCTGTGTCAAAAGGGCATCACATTTATGCCGAGTAACCAATCAGCACATTCCCTGAAATTATAGAGAGAGAGAGGGAGAGAGGGAGAGATAGAGAGAGAGGGAGAGAGAGAGAAAGAGAGATCATACAGGAATAAACAGACAGTCCTGTGGAGTGTACATGTACTTACAGCATCTTGCAAATCTCTATAAGTTATCTACACCTACATGTCAATGGCAAATAACCCACAACAGAGAGTGACCACTATGGCTGCTACTGCAAACAGAGTCGATGTCATTCTTATGCATGTATGTGTATATTTCAAGAGATACACAAACTATAATTAAACAATATGGAGTCCCTGCCACAAAAAGCTTATAACCTAACATACAGCAGAAACAGAAAAGGCAAGGGCCATCCCTTAACCTGTCTATCTTCCCACACTTTTGGTAGATGTTGATGTTCTTAAGTAGGGATGGCTTGAAAATGGTCACTTCTGTGACAACTGCAGAAGACGACACAATGGCAATCTATTTATCATGCTGTGTAAACACCGGAGAAAAACATCACCACTGATGTTGCCCATAGTAACCAATCAGAAATTACATTTCAACAGTCACCTAAAAGTTAAAAAACAAAAGAAAAGGTCTGATTGGTTGCTGTGGGCAACAACACCAGTGGTGTTTTCTTTCAGTTTTTACACAGCATAATAAATAGGCCCCATGCTGTGTGCCACAGCCCTAAGAGGCAGGTAGTGGGGGCACTTATACGTAGGAAACTTAAACATACCTCCCAACTGTCCCTTTTTCGGAGGGACAGTCACTCTTTTGACAGCTCAACCTGCAGTCCCTCATTTGTACTGGAAAGTCCCTATTTTCTCTGCACTGAACAGCCAGAAAAAGAAACAAAGTTTCTCACTTAATTCTCACTTTTAGCAGAGAGCACAGAACAGCCACCAGGTGCAAATAAGATACTTTGTAACAATTTTGAGTCACAAAAAACTGTTTAGATAAGGAGAAATATTTTCAAACTTTCATAACCTGCCAAATTTTGTAAAATGAACATGGTAATTAGGGTGTGTGGCCACATAAAGGGCGTGGTCAAACAATTTCGCTGTTCTACGTTCGAAAAAAATTTTTGTCCCTCTTTTTACTTCCAAAATGTTGGGAGGTATGACTTAAAAAGGAGTGATATATGATACGTCTGCAGATTATTGGGATATTGGAAAGTAGTAGGAAAGGCGCAACCTTACTGAGGCCACAATGTTTTAGCAGATGCAGCAAATTAAAGCACAAAGGCTTTATTGCACAGACACACACCAAAAGCTCCCTATATCGCTGTATAATGAATTGCAGGATTCATCCTCCTCGACACAATCTTGCACATTTTATCATAACAAATGCTTCAAATATTAAAGGAAAACTATACCCCCCAACAATGTAGGTATTGCATAAAATAGCTAAGGTGTAAAAACTCTGCTTCATGTAAATAAACCATTTTCATAATAATATACTTTTTTAGTAGTATGTGCGATTGGATAATCCTAAATAGAAAACTGCCATTTTAAAAAATAAGGGCAGCCCCCTGGGATCATAGGATTCACTGTGAACACAAACATACCAAACAAACCATATACTGTATGTTAGGTCACATGAGCCAATTAACAGACAGAGTTGTGTCTTTTGCTTCCACACTTCTTCCTATTACAGTTAGAGTTGTAGTATTTCTGGTCAGGTGATCTCTGAGGCAGCACACAGACCATCATGAAATGGTGGCTCAAGGCAAAGGATATAAAAGGGCAATATTTTATTAAATATATATTCCAGTTTGATAAGTTTATTTAATATGCCACTTAATATGATATAAACCATCTGTATTCATTTTGGTGGTAAAGTTATCCTTTAAGGGGGCTATTTACTAAACTCAGAATTGATCTCATTAGTTTATTAAAGAAAAAAAACGACCAAATTCCCATGCCAGATTTTATTTGATTTATTAATTTGTCTGAAATCCTCACCGCTAAACCCAACTCAAACCATGATAACATCAAACTGAGATTGGTGTCTCTCCCATTTACTTATACAGGACAGGTCTGAGATGGCGGATTTTCAGATCTGGGTTTTTTGCAGCATCGGGGTATAAAAAAATTTCCACTGAAAATGTCAGTTTTTGCCCCAAAAAATCCAAACCAGATAAATTCGAGGTTTAGTAAATAACCCCCAAAATGTAAAGAATAAAAATGAATAAAGGCAATGTATACTTCTTTTCTGGTTTTAAATCCAGCCAGGAAGAAAGTCCCCATTTATTTAGAAGCAAATACAGATAAAAGGCAGGAAAAAGGTCAACATTTCTGGGCTCCCTGGAGTATGTTATTTAGCTGCATATTTTATGTGACCATTTCAATTTGATTTATCTCTCTCACTGGGCTGAGGGATGAAAGCAGCTCCTCATATGTTCCCTGTGAAGGGGACTCTTCACAGCTAACAGATGTGCAAACACAGGAACTAAATGGACATACTGTAGGATCTATGCAGAGTGTGGGTGAGCTCACAGAGCTCTTGCACTTTGTGCAAAGGTGGGAAATATATAGCTTGTATCTGAAGAAGATGCTGGGTGGGATGTCTCCAGCTATTCACACAAAGAGATTGCAATTTATTATTGCACTGCTTTATTCACTAAAGTCTTTAAATTGACGCTGTGCTCATCTACAGCATTCATTTCAAATCCTGTCACTGTCCCAGCTATTAACTCTTTTGTTCTTTTGTTTTAATGATTGCTTTTCCAAAAGACTTGGTGCAATGAATGTATTATATATATATATATATATATATATATATATATATATATATATATAATATAATATATATATTATATATATATATATATATATATATATATATATATATATATATATATATATATATATATATATATATATATTATAGCAAGCGTAGGATGACAGCACTCCAAGGATTTGACAAACAAAATATGGTATCAAAAATAGAATAGGTTTATTAGATCCGACGTTTCAGTTCCTCACAGGAACTTTCTTCAGGGAATACAGAACACAGTGCACAGTGGAACGCTTAAAACAACAATTTGGCGCCAAGCAAGGTTGCTAGGCAACAGTAAACAACGTGAGGGACACCATAGGACCCCAACCGTGTGGGGAAATATTTGGAGATTAAAAGCAAACATGGTTGTGGAGTAAAATATCAGACCTATTCACATTGATCTTGCGCCAGAAATGACAGGAAACCAGGATAATAACGCGTATAGTACAGAGAGCATGGGGGCGTGTCGTACCGCCCATATATGGACCTTCAGAGGTGGGTGCGGTCATTCACCACACAGGCATCAGTGGGGCGGTGCGTATTGACACGCATGGTGGGAACTCCCAACGGTAGCTCGGCTCATCTCCCCTAGCAACGTGCAGCGGCTTCATTAATGCAGAGGCTGGGACCCAGTAGTATAGTGGCTGCAGCGCACATAGGTGCGGTGCTGCGCACATCTCTACCATTGGTCCGTGCCTATAAGTATGCGGGAGACTGAGCCCTCTGTTACCACCTGTGCCTATTAGATCGCCATGACACCTTGCCTGTTTGCCCACATATTAGGACCATCACTAGCTCTTGTAGGAGGAGCCAACCCTTCCGCTCCATTTTACCTGGTTTCCAAAGGTGAATCAGAAGCGACAATGATCAAATATAGTGAGTCATGGGTCTGGAAAGTAAAGCAACATTGTTGCAGCATAAAAACTGTGACAATTAGCAGGCAGATAAGAATTGAAACAAACATTAACAGGGATGTAATGCATCAACACAGAATATAGTACATCTAGAGAATCAGACAAAGCATCCCAAGGGCAATAATTCGTTAAGTCCTCGGGGGGCCACAGTGTCCAATTTATGAATCCATCTGGATTCTCTTCTGAGTAATGCCTGGTCCCTGTTACCACCCCTAGCCAGGGGTGGTTGATGGTCGATCGCCATACACCTGAAGGTAGGGAGAGTGTGCCCTTTGGACAGAAAATGTTGAGCTACTGGCTGCAAGGCTTTGCCTTCTTTCAGGGCTTTACTGATGGACGAGCGGTGATTGCTGATCCGTTCCTTCAATGTTGTACATGTTTTCCCGACGTAATACATACCACAGGGGCATGTAATGATGTAAACGATATAGGTCGAGCAACAACCTAGTCTGTGCAAGATTTTGAATCTTTTTCCCGTATGGGGGTGGGGAAAGTCAGGCCCCGTAAGTAGGCACCGGCAAGTCACGCAATCAGGGCACTTGTAGCACCCTAATTTTCTCTGGGAGGCTAGCCAACTGGATTCCGTGTTTGTAATGCCCTTAAAGTCTGTTCTCACCAGTAGGTCTCTGAGATTTCTGCCTCTCCTGTAACCCATCATAGGTCCCCTGACGGAGTGTAGGCTAAGAGAGTCGTCCAGGCTCAGCATGGGCCAGTGTTTGTTGATGCTGGCTGTTAAGTGACGGGAAGCTGTCGAGTAGGTCGTAGTAAAAATCAGGGTGTTCTTGGAACCCTCCTTATCCTTAGGGCTCGTTTGCAGAAGTTCAGCTTGCGTGTGGTGGAGGGCCCTCTCGAGTTGTTTGTATAGTGAGTCCTGTGTGTATCCTCTGTTGAGGAATCTGTCAAACATTTCTCGAAGCTGTGTTTCGGCTGTCTCTCTGGAGCTGTTATTGCGTATTACCCTTAGAAATTGTGAGTATGGGATCCCCTGGGTAGTACTTGGAGGATGGTTGCTTGCTGCATGTAGGATCGAATTGCGGTCAGTAGATTTTCTGAAGAGTCTGGTGCCAACTCCCGGGCCATCTAGAAAAATGTTCAAGTCAAGGAAATCGATGTTCAATCTGCTGTAGTTGAGGGTAAGCTTAATGGGACTGTCTCCCATGTTCAGAGCCTTGCTTCAGAGTGAGCAATATTCCCACTCTGGGGAGGAACAGCCCAGAATTCTGTGCGAAGTGGTGCGGGATACTTAATAGGTGTTCGTTCGACCTCATCTTATTAGTAGTGGAACAGGTTGGAAAAGAACTGGCTACAACTAGAGAGGAGATCAGGGTCCTGGAACAACAGCACCTAGATACACTTAAAGCAGACACATCCTCTGACTGGCTAGACAAGCTCCAGAAGCTGGTGGATAAATATAAACAGGACTTAACTTCATTTAAGCAGAACAAACTACAAAAGGTGTCTGATGATTATAAAGCGAGACGAGTTTACGGGTGGCTGATGGGGCTCAGATCGGATAATTATAGAGTACCTTTGAGACGTAAGAAACGCATCCCCAAGTCCTTTACCTCGGTAGACAGTTCTGACCAATCCACAGATTCAGACACCGGACCAGAAAACAAGACCAACAACACTTCTTTTTTAGGAGTAGCCACAAGATCAAAAGCGGTGAAAGAAAAAGAAGACACAGAAGGCACACGCGGCGGGGAGGGCATAAGCATAAGAGGAAAACCCCCCAGGGGGAAGAAACCATAATCTTCAACCTAAGCAAACATATCCTCCAGCCTGGCGAAACCTCACTGCTTTCCAAAGGTTTGTCCTTCGTACCCTCGTCCCCACCCGACCCTTTTGACCTGTTGGTTGATGTATACAAGTTCCAGAGAAAACTCAAACTTAAAGAACATTTTAAAAATACAACAGAGCTTCCTATACCCAAGTTCCGGGCGAAAAGCAATTTTGAACCTCCAAATCCCCCGGCAGCCATTAAAACCTTTGGCAACATCCTCAGTAGAGAGATCGACAACATGAAGCACGATTTCAGGCCTCATCACAATCTCAACTCGCAAGAGAGACGGGCAATCAGGACTCTTAAAGACGACAAAGAACTTGTCATAAGACCAGCCGATAAGGGTGGAGCTATCGTCCTTTTAGACTATGCTTACTATCGAACAGAAATCCTTGGTCAACTCTCTGATACTGCCACCTATCGCTTACTCCCTGGCGACCCCACCATCAAATTCAAAAAGGAACTTGACTCAGTTTTGCTGATGGCCAAGAATGCTGGGTGGTTAGATGTGAACACATTTAATTTTCTGGTGACAAAATACCCCCCGAACACCCATTTTATATACTTTACCTAAGGTGCACAAGTCGCTATCTGCTCCCCCGGGCAGACCGATCATTTCTGCGGTGGGCTCGTTATACCAATCTGTCTCAACTTTCATTGATTATTACTTACAGCCCTTGGTGCAATCTATGTCCTCTTACACACAGGATTCTGGACATGTCATCAGAAGACTGAAGGAGCTGCCACCCATCCCAGAGTCTAGTATTTTGGTGACCATGGACGTTAAAAGCCTTTATACAGTGATCCCTCACGATCAGGGGGTACAAGCCTGCAGGAGAGCTCTGCAAGCCTCACCTCCTGGAGATGTACCTATCGAGCTCTTAATCCAACTCCTGGAACTCACACTATCAAGGAACTTCTTCAGATTTGAACAATCATTCTATCTACAGGTGGCGGGCACGGCGATGGGCAGTGCATTGGCACCGTCCTATGCCAACATCTACATGTTGGAATTTGAGACTCTGAACATAGTCCCCTACTGTGGCCATTCGATACTCACTTATTTCCGCTATATAGATGATTTGTTTTTTATCTGGACAGATTCAGAAGAAAAGCTACTTTTATTCCATCAGGCTCTGAACATGGGAGACAGTCCCATTAAGCTTACCCTCAACTACAGCAGATTGAACATCGATTTCCTTGACTTGAACATTTTTCTAGATGGCCCGGGAGTTGGCACCAGACTCTTCAGAAAATCTACTGACCGCAATTCGATCCTACATGCAGCAAGCAACCATCCTCCAAGTACTACCCAGGGGATCCCATACTCACAATTTCTAAGGGTAATACGCAATAACAGCTCCAGAGAGACAGCCGAAACACAGCTTCGAGAAATGTTTGACAGATTCCTCAACAGAGGATACACACAGGACTCACTATACAAACAACTCGAGAGGGCCCTCCACCACACGCAAGCTGAACTTCTGCAAACGAGCCCTAAGGATAAGGAGGGTTCCAAGAACACCCTGATTTTTACTACGACCTACTCGACAGCTTCCCGTCACTTAACAGCCAGCATCAACAAACACTGGCCCATGCTGAGCCTGGACGACTCTCTTAGCCTACACTCCGTCAGGGGACCTATGATGGGTTACAGGAGAGGCAGAAATCTCAGAGACCTACTGGTGAGAACAGACTTTAAGGGCATTACAAACACGGAATCCAGTTGGCTAGCCTCCCAGAGAAAATTAGGGTGCTACAAGTGCCCTGATTGCGTGACTTGCCGGTGCCTACTTACGGGGCCTGACTTTCCCCACCCCCATACGGGAAAAAGATTCAAAATCTTGCACAGACTAGGTTGTTGCTCGACCTATATCGTTTACATCATTACATGCCCCTGTGGTATGTATTACGTCGGGAAAACATGTACAACATTGAAGGAACGGATCAGCAATCACCGCTCGTCCATCAGTAAAGCCCTGAAAGAAGGCAAAGCCTTGCAGCCAGTAGCTCAACATTTTCTGTCCAAAGGGCACACTCTCCCTACCTTCAGGTGTATGGCGATCGACCATCAACCACCCCTGGCTAGGGGTGGTAACAGGGACCAGGCATTACTCAGAAGAGAATCCAGATGGATTCATAAATTGGACACTGTGGCCCCCCGAGGACTTAACGAATTATTGCCCTTGGGATGCTTTGTCTGATTCTCTAGATGTACTATATTCTGTGTTGATGCATTACATCCCTGTTAATGTTTGTTTCAATTCTTATCTGCCTGCTAATTGTCACAGTTTTTATGCTGCAACAATGTTGCTTTACTTTCCAGACCCATGACTCACTATATTTGATCATTGTCGCTTCTGATTCACCTTTGGAAACCAGGTAAAATGGAGCGGAAGGGTTGGCTCCTCCTACAAGAGCTAGTGATGGTCCTAATATGTGGGCAAACAGGCAAGGTGTCATGGCGATCTAATAGGCACAGGTGGTAACAGAGGGCTCAGTCTCCCGCATACTTATAGGCACGGACCAATGGTAGAGATGTGCGCAGCACCGCACCTATGTGCGCTGCAGCCACTATACTACTGGGTCCCAGCCTCTGCATTAATGAAGCCGCTGCACGTTGCTAGGGGAGATGAGCCGAGCTACCGTTGGGAGTTCCCACCATGCGTGTCAATACGCACCGCCCCACTGATGCCTGTGTGGTGAATGACCGCACCCACCTCTGAAGGTCCATATATGGGCGGTACGACACGCCCCCATGCTCTCTGTACTATACGCGTTATTATCCTGGTTTCCTGTCATTTCTGGCGCAAGATCAATGTGAATAGGTCTGATATTTTACTCCACAACCATGTTTGCTTTTAATCTCCAAATATTTCCCCACACGGTTGGGGTCCTATGGTGTCCCTCACGTTGTTTACTGTTGCCTAGCAACCTTGCTTGGCGCCAAATTGTTGTTTTAAGCGTTCCACTGTGCACTGTGTTCTGTATTCCCTGAAGAAAGTTCCTGTGAGGAACTGAAACGTCGGATCTAATAAACCTATTCTATTTTTGATACCATATTTTGTTTGTCAAATCCTTGGAGTGCTGTCATCCTACGCTTGCTACACATTATTTACTTGGACTAGCACCCAGGTTATTTCCATTTCATGGTGTGCGGACTACACGCATTTTTGTATATATATATATATATATATATGATTTAATAAAGTACCAATGTATCACAATGAGCTGTTCATTAGGATATCAATAACACCAACATGCATTAATCACGTTTTTCAGTTTCAAAGGGGAACTAACATATTGATTAAAAAACATCCCCTAAACTATAGTGAATGCTCAATAAATCCATATCACAAATGGTCATAATTTTTGTTTTAGTTCAACCTAAGATCCTTCTTGAAACAAGCTGACTTACTGACTGAGATAAAAGCTGGCTATGAACAAGTTCAGTTGCTGTCAG
The DNA here is from genome assembly GCF_017654675.1 of Xenopus laevis. Taxonomy (NCBI): domain Eukaryota; kingdom Metazoa; phylum Chordata; class Amphibia; order Anura; family Pipidae; genus Xenopus; species Xenopus laevis. Next base: position 60,488,296 of record NC_054377.1, on the reverse strand, counting down.
CAGGAAATAATCTTAAAGGAGCTCATTCAGTTATATCTCAAAAATGAGAACTACAAAAAAATGAGATATAGGGACCATAGGGTTAATATGCCCCTATGGCTTTAATTCTTTACCCTTCCTTATTTTCCCTAGTTGCTGGGCAAAAGCCCATGTATCTAGTTTACTTTAACCTATCCTCATTGGCTAAGAGGTATAATGATCACTTTCTGCCACACTCTAATATAGTTCTTGGAAAGGGGTGGATCTTCATCTTTGGCTGCTGGTGTCCTGATCAGCTGGTTGTTCCCATTGAGCCTGGGTACACCAAGGCCCAGTAAAGCCATTGCCCTGAAGGGACCAGTACCTTTAATGTCTGAGTTGGGGACCAGGGAACCCCATCAATGAGGTTAACTAGAGACAGGATTAGATCTGTTATAGTATTCTCTAGGAGAGTAAGATATAGAGAACATATAGCAAGAGCAGCTTTGTGCTCCATCAAGGATCTGTAGCAGACAGTAGCTTCCCAAGGCTCCTCCTAGATAACCTTTAGTGAAGGGACCACAGTGGATAGGGCGTCAGGCTTAGACTACTTCTCCTTGACCACTCCGCTGGGTGGGTTCCGGGCCACTTTCAAGGTACTGCTGCCTAATGGCAGCTGTCTCATCCATCTGTCCTAGTCTATGATATTATGTCTGCCTATACCTCATATGACTGTAAGTAAACCTGTGGGAAATTTGTCACAAGAATCTCCTGGCATCCATTTTTTCCTATTTTATTGCACAGTAGCCTGTAGTAGTTGTAGTTACACTACACCACATCTTCCACTTAGCATCAAATGTAACCCAAGCACTAACTGGACATTAACTGCTTTTGGTCTGCCTAGCACAAGTTAGCTTTACAGAGACTTATTTGGCAAATCAGGGTCAGAAACTAGGGGTAGGCAGAAGAGGCACATGTCTAGGGCCCAACACTTGGGGAGACACATAGCTCTTCTGTCTGTCTACCCCTAGTTCAGGGTCTTGGAAGATCACAAGATGGGCCTTTCGCCAATAGCAGTGGGGTGGGTTGAGATCGTCAGCAGCTTTGGACACACCCTCTGCTTGGCCTGGCACTTTAGCAAATAGATTTATAAAGCACCTAATACAGTATGGCTACGTTTATAGTGCCTGCTATTTTCCCTTTAATATAGATGCTAAACGTCCACAATCTTCAAGCAAAGGCACATCAGTTCATAGACAGGTTTTCCCTGAATCGTCAGAGACAATAATGCACAAGGAGCATGAAATCAGAGGCTAATGGTTGTGTAACAACTCTTCTAATATAGCCATAACAGGGACCCTAACAAACACCATAGTCTGCTTCAAAAAAGGGCTAAATGTATTACATATAATTAGAAATGGCGATACAGAGAGTTATCTGTTTGCTACTCAGTCCACTCTAATCTGTGATATAACTACAGTGGCCATATTTCTAGTGGGGGCACTATAAAGGGAAGGTTTACAAGGGCAGTATCAACTAGTGTAAAAGAACATGCCCCTTAAAGGGGTGCTTCACTTTAAATTAACTTTTAGTATGTTATAGAATGGCTAATTCAACTTCAATTGGTCTTTATTATTTATTTTTTGTTATATTTTTTTTAACTATTTGCCTCCTTCTTTTGACTCTTTCCAGTTTTCGAATGGGGGGGGGTCACGACCCCTCCTAAGAACAATTTCTTTGTAAGGCTACAAATGTATTGTTAGTGCTACTTTTTATTACTTGTCTTTCTGTTCAGATCCTCTCCTATTCATATTCCCATCACTTATTCAAATCCGTGCATGGTTGGTAGGGTAATTCAGACCCTAGCGACCATATAGCTGAAATTGCAAACTGGAGAATTGCTGAATGAATATCTAAATAACTCAAGCACCACAAATTGTCTCAAAATATCAATCTCTACGTCATACTAAAAATGAACACAAAGATGAACAACTCTTTCCTTTTCAGCTGTGTCGATGAGATAGTTCGTTTCTGGATGGTAAGTTTTGCTTGATGTAAAGTACAGATATGGGATATGTCAGATCTTCATGAAGTAAAGCCTACATGAACAGCTGGAGAATACATAAAGTGCAACTCTCAAGATGCCCATAAGAAGGTCCGTATGCTGTGTCAGAAGCTCTTTTTCTCTGATAGACGTGGAAGCCTGTAGAAGCTTTGTATAAATTCAAATCATTCCTTCTTTTTCCCTTTAATAATATTCACAGACTATTCTTGCATTTACCCCACCACCAACAGTATTATCTCAAACTGGTACTTCTACTATGCCCCCAGCCCTATCAATTAAACATTAGCTAGTGTAAAAATAACAATGCTCATATGTTGAAAGAGAAGCATCCCAGTCAGCCTGCAGACTAAACAAATTAGATCTAATAGAGCTGTTCAAATGACTGCTGATATTATAATATAAATTGGCACCTTGGCTCTTTCTGTCTAACCAAAGTAGCATTCTTTAGAGCTGAAGGATGCCATGATTAACTGATGGCTTTTCTTCCAGTAAAGCAAAATAAAAGCCAGCCTGTGTCTGAGGTCAGGGATTCCCTCACTCCGGCCGTCAGTTTCAGACAAAGCGGCTGCAAAAGGACTCTCAAAGGAGAAATCAACTTTATGTTGAAAACCGAGATTGCACAACATGTGGGATGTGGGAATGAGCAGTTAGTGTGGGATGACATCACAGGCTCTGATATATCTTCTGTCACCACAGACAGAAACAATATCTTCTTCTTTCCTTTCTTGTCATAAGGGACTTGACTGCTGCAACCTCTCTTAGTCATCACTAGATTTCCATAGGAAAAGCATTTGTGCAAGTCAATCGATTGTTCATTAACTGTGGTATCTTGGCACATTTTTGGCTCTTTCAGCACATGGAAAAATGTAGATACGTTAAGTGAGAGAGAATGGGCCGCTAAACAAATCCACTCATTTAGGAGCTATATTGCATAAAACACATGTTGAATGAGAATGAAAGGTCCACGTTTAGCTGAAGTGGTTCAAAGAGTGGCAACATTCGCTGTTAATCTTTACACTGTCCAACCCATAGCCTTCCAGCAGTTGCAAGTTAAGGTGGCCATAGACATAGAGATCCGCTCGTTTGCCGATATCTCCATATGAGCGGATCTCTCCCTGATAGGGCCTAGGGCCCAACGATCGGATCATAATGGATCCTACATGGGCGGCAGGATCACGGGACCTCATACACGCACAGATGCGGCCGCGATCCGATCGGGGTAGCCCGTCGGATGGCCCCACACAGGCCAATAAGCTGCCGACTCGGTCTGTTGGCAGCTTTTATCGGCCCGTGTATGGGGGCCTTTCGAGCTTTCAGCATTCTTTTGCAGCTAATAGCTGGGAGTTGTAGTTCTCAACAGATGCTGTTTGACATCTGTGCTGTAGACATTAACAAGAGGTCACAGGGAAGGTAGTAAATTACAGGCTGATTTTACACCACAGAACTTTTGTGATCAACCGTGGGCTTCCAGATGACTCAAAGACCCAGCCAGATGCTATAGTCTACATTAAGCAATGCCAACCTACTGACTCAATGAGCAAGCCACACCCGATTGGTAATAAGAAGATACAAATATACTTTGCCACATCTGAGAATATCATAATACACTTTAAAGTCTGTAGACATTGTAACGACGATGCGCTTGTAATAAAGATATTGCTTTGATGTGGCACTATATAGCTGATGATGCAGTGCCGGCTCAAACCTAGGCATTCAGCTTTGAAGGTCAACTAAAAGTCAGTATCATTCTGTAGGTGACATTAACATTAAAAATTGTCTACATGTGGGAATCTCTATAGGTCTGCAGAGAGTTCACTTGCGATACGGAATTATTCTTTAATTAGTTCAAGGCCTCAGTAAATGAAAGACCACTTACTAAACCAGCAATGTTAGATAGAAGGAGGAGGAGGAGGAGAAATGGAGCCTCCAGAAGACATGATATAAACCTGAAATAATGGACTCTATAAATTTCCTGCCAGCACTAATACACATGCAGATCAGGTTATATAGCTATAAATAATTTCTATTAATGCCGAGGTGAAGTCTAAGGCACGAACCATGTGTTCAGTACAGATTTACATAGGTTAGATTAACCTCAGTCTGGACATTTTAAATGTAGTAGACTGACGGCAAGATTAAATGGATCTCAAAAGCAATTTATTCTTCTGTGTGGCCAGGCCTTCCCCAGCCACTTTGGACACTTTTACTGAAGGAAACGTGATACATTGAGGTCAGCCATGAAAAAAGTGATCGCATTGAGCTGAGTCAACATCCCGAAGACCAGCTCGCTTTTTGTGTTTCCTTTAAAGTGCATTAGTTAAGTCACATGGTATCCAGAAAAATATGCAATGAGAGCACCACTAAGTACATTTCAGCTAGTTATTTCTGACATATTTGTTTTGGCAGATAGACATGGCAATTGAAGGATAGGTGTGGGATCTATTATCGAGAATTCTTAAGACTTGGATGTCTTTCGTGTACTTTGGCTCATCATTCTTGCAGTAGCGGAACTAGTGCTTGTATCCCACCCCAGCTAAAAATCTTCTAAAGGGCCCAGCGTACATAGCAACTCCCTGTCTCCTTCCCAGGACAACCCCCTACACCTTTGCTTGACTATCTGCTCAATGAGGCATGCGTAAAAAAATTCTTTTAGAGAGCGGTTGGTGGGGAGAGGGACAGTGGGGACGGGGGGGTCTGCTTCCTCTATTGTGGATACCTTATGGATAATGGGTTTCTGAATAATATCCAGTGGTGTAACTACTGGGGGAGCAGGGGGTGCGATTGACCCAGGGCCCCCTGGCAGATCGCTCCCCACTCTAGGCGGCTGCAGCCGTGCAAAAAATCGGCACAGAGGGGGGTGGGTGGAGCCCGGCCCGCACCCGGGTCTTTCCCCACCTAGTTACGTTACTGATTACATCCCATGCCTGTACAATATATATATATATATATATATATATATATATATATATATATATATATATAAGCCAATTTCTCAGGTACAATCATATTTAAAGGAGTAGTCCTCTTAAGATTCACTGTGCTGTGAAGTAGTTATTGATATTCTGAGCCAATTTGCCATTTAACCTTTTTTTTATTTTTTGTGTATTTTGAATTATTATTTGTATTTGTTCGGCAGCTCCACAGCAATTATCTAGTTGCTTGGGTTCAAGTTACCCTAGCAACCAGGTAATGATTTGAGTGAGAGACTGGAAAGGGGCAAATAATTTAAATACTATAAAAAAGGAAGATCAATTAAAGAACTGGACATTCATTAACATTCTAAAGGTGAACTACCCCTTTAACAAAGAAATACCTTAAAGGGGTTGTTCACCTTTGACATAACTTTTAGTAGGATGTAGAGAGTGATATTCTGAGACAATTTGCAATTGGTTTTCATTTTTTATTATTGAAGGTTTTTGAGTTATTTTGCTTTTTATTCAGCAGCTCTTCTGAATAAACTAGGGCCCAAATTCCCCTAGCAATCATGCATTGATTTGAATAAGAGACTGGAATATGAATAGGAGAGAGTCTGAATAGAAAGATCAGTAATAAAAAGTAACAATAACAATACATTTGTAGACTTACAGAGCATTTGTTTTTTTAGAAGGGGTCAGCGACGGCCATTTGAAAGCTGCAAAGACTCAGAAGAAAAAGACAAATAACTATAAAACTATACAAAATAAATAATGAAAACCAATTCAAAAGTTGCTTAGAATTGGTTGTTCTATAACATAATACAAGTTACCTTAAAGATGAACCTCCCCTTTAAGAAACTGCAGATTTAGGTAGTTTATGAATGCTGCAATGCCATGAATAGCTACTAATTAGAAATCCAATTAATGGTTAATGAGTCATTTACAAATGTAATTTTCAAACGCAAATCCTGATTTTTTGGTATTTGATCTGATTTTGTGGTATGAAACATCATTTACAATCTGCTGATCCAAAGCTATTTTAAGGGCTCTTATAGACGAGCGTTTGAAGCTGCGCTCACCTGAGATCCGTTTTTATGCGCTCAGTCGCAGGGGAGCACAGGAGTAGACGCATTCAGTTTTTTTCAATGGGGCTGTACTCACACAGGCGTCAAACGCAGGAAAAATGCAACATGTTGCGTCTCAACCAGCGTTCGGCGCCTACATGCGCCTGTGTGAGTACAGCCCCATTGAAAAAAACTGAATGCGTCTACTCCTGCGCTCCCTTGCGGCTGAACGCATAAAAACGGATCGCAGCTTCAAACGCTCGTCTGTAAGAGTCCTTAAAGTTTCGGTTACCCCCCAAACATGAAACTCCCAGAAACAATCTGGAACATCGTTAGTGCGACAGGAAATACAGTTTATTTTTGTGTCCACACGGGATAATGAAGATAGATTAGTATTTTGTTGTACCTTTCTGGAGACCTTGTGGCAGTCACATTATTTTCCTTGTGGTATAATGTAGCAATGGTGCAAAGCAGCAAGACAGTACTTGCAGATGAACTGGTCTTCTAGGAACAGAGAGACAGCGAGAGAGAATCAGTCAAGGCACTTTCAGTATCCCTTCTACAAACCCAGCTGGGTCTCTTGTTTCTTTCTCTGGAGATCATCTCACTAACAGTTCCCAAAACATACATACAAAAAAAGCAGCTATTTTGTTCTTTTATTAGGATGGCTAGATTTTCTAACATTTGGGTTTGTCCTGGATCTCATGACAATCAATTAGACATTTGTTGACTGCTTACCCTGGGTTACTCAATTGACTTTGGGCAAATTTTGCAGGGGCTTTTTCCCCCAGCTACTGCAGAGTATTTCAATCCCCTTTAAATCTTTTGCACTGGAGGAACAAGAATTAAAGTGGCCTGGCAGTAGTCACACATTCTAAAGGCACTCACATTTCCTGAATCACAGCCTATTACATTTCATGACATTTATGCTCTCTTATTTTATTCGGGAGAGGAAGGGGGCATTTTTTTGCCCCCATTTTCTACCAGATATTAATACAAGAATGACTCTGCCTTCTCCAGCAGTGGCAGTTCAGTGCCAACCCCACCATTTGCCCTTCTTGTTTATAGGGGAAATGTCTTAAACACGCACACACACAGTACTGAATGCTTGATATAAATGATTTATTAGAGCACTTCCTTAAACTAACATTTTTTTTACTGCTACCGAAAAATAGTTTTTGGCAGTTAATTTTAAATTAATGGCTGCAAACATATTGTTCTGTGGGAATGTAATGTGTGCAGCGTGAAAGCTTTAAGTAGATCAGCCAAGGTTATAGTATAAGGAAAGACCCATTACCTGGGTGATGCAAGCAAGCAAAAAGGTCAGTGCCCTTTTTAGGAAAAGTTGTACCAGCCCAACAAGAAAGGAATGCAGTGCAGTGCCATGGTAAGTAAGATGGCGGCATGGCACTGCTTTAATTTTTTCCCTGGACTGGCGCAGTTCTTACCACCAGGAAAAAAAACATACATTCATGGGGGGGGGGTGTCTAACATATTTGCACCGTATTCCCTAATGGGTCTTTCCTTGACCTTTAAGTCACTGACTCAGAGCATTAGGGGGTTGGTTGCAATTGTTTTTTCTTAGTCAGTTTCACTTTAATAATAACCCCCAGCCCACGTACAATCAACAGCTGTTATTTGTACTTTTACAGAGCTCATCTTCTGTTCCCCAGTAAAACACTACTTGCCAATAGATAAAAGATTTCCAAATTAATCTCCAAAGCCTAAACAAAGTTCCTCCTGGTCATACTGTAAGCTCATTATTTTACTAGTGTTAAGCATTTTGTAATAACTTGTACTGCAATTATAGTTATTACCTTATATTGAAATGATGATAAAGACACAACAAGCATTAATGCCCCAGCTATTGCAGGATTACAGCTGCCTGGATGCCCCAGCCACCAGCTGAAATCTGCTCGACAGCAGCCACACCAGGGTTGCCTATTCCTGCACCACTGTACATCCACTAGATGCTCTTCTGTCCATTTTATAAGGTTGTATTCCATCACTATTGCACAGTACTGTGCATTTCTACTGAAATAGTCTCTGTTTAGAGAAGCTAGGCCTTCTGTTTAGAAAGAAAAACAGCACAGGGTGACGCAGAAGGCACAAAATGTACAATGCTACTGCATAAATATATGTAGTGTAGTGGGAAGCACTATTGACACAAGCTGTACACTCTAAAGATGCGTAAATTCACTTGGTAAATAGACCCTTGTGTGCTCAAAAAACACCTCTCTCTACACCACTGATCTGTTTATACCCAACAATCTGCTCACAGTAAATTTGTATCAAAATGAAAATGATACACATACCGTGTGTGCAGGAGCTGGGCACGACTTACCTTTGCCAAACTGTTATCCATTTACTCTGCCATGGATTAACCCTTTGGGCCTTAGGAAGGCACCTGATGTCTGATCATCTCGCTTTGGACGTAGGATTAGGATAGCTTCTCAGTTAAGGGGTTAAACATCCAAGGCTAGAAGGAAACCCCAAGTGGATCAAGCAGGTTAAGTGTCAGCCAAAGGAAGACAGACGTCAACACTGTATATTCTTCCCAGCTGTAAAAACAAAGAGAGAAAAAAACTCTATGTAATTATGCATATTTATGTGTATATCTGTGCAGATATATTTTTATATCCCTTTTCTCTTAGCTTGTTTTTAATGGCTGTTGAACTGTTCTGCAGTGGCCGATCAGCATCACAAAGGCAGTGTAACAGTCATCAGGCTTCTGGAGGGCCACCATTGAACTAAAGTGTTTGATAAGAGGTAAAACAGCAGAGTGCAGTACCAGACTGAAGCCATTGAACTTCATCACTGCTATGCTTTAAGGCCAATATGTAAATGAGCTTCAGTGAACTGTGTATAATGAGCTTCTACTACCCTCTTGCATTAGTAAAAATAGAAGGGGGGTCATTATACAGTGAGAGAAAAACTGCCAGTTTTAGTTGACCTCACAAGAAGTCAGAATACAATAATAATGCGGTTGGTTTAAAAAGGGTAACATTCAGTAATACACTATCTAAACATTTCACAATGGGTAGTTCCCAATGAACTAGAAGCTAGTTAAAGGGGTGATTCGCCTTTAAGTTAACTTGTAGTATGTTATAGAACGGCTAATTCTAAGTTTTGGCCTTCACTTTTTCTTTCTTATAGTTTATGATGTTTTTGCCTTCTTCCGACTCCTTCCAGCTTTCAAATGGGGGACACCATCTGAAAACAGATGCCAGTCTCTTATTCAAATCAGTGCATGGTTGCTATGGTAATTTGGACCCTAGCAACTAGATTGCTCACATTGTAAACTGTACAGCTGCTAAATAAAAAGCTAAATAACTCAAAAACAACATTGCAAATTTTCTCAGACTATCACTCTCTATATAATGATAAAAGTTAACTCAAAGGTGAACAACAACCTTTAAGAATTATTGAACTAAATGTATATAGCTGTTCGGGATGAAGAAGGATACATGTGATGACTTTATTGGGAAACACTGCTCAAGACAGATATAAAGTAGTAATGGTACACAGCACAAATATAGAGGAGCAAAAGGAAGCAAAAATATTTCCCTGAATGGTGTTTTGACTGGTGAAATCCTGTGCAGTTCTTTACACCCAACACTGTCCTTTCAATATGAAATGAATCCTAATATATTGCCTGTAGGGTATCACACATAAATAAAAAAGTTGTGGTTTTCTTGGGTGTGTGTTTCTCCTAAGGTGACTGTCCCTGCTGCACAAAGTGCGGAGTCCATGTTTACTAAGGTCTCTAGAGCAGTGGTATGATGTGTGAGTGACCAGCAAAGCCAACAGAGTCCTGCAACCAATCAGTAGGGTTGTATGAAAGGCATCTTTATGCACTGAGGTTCATACATCCAGACTTGTTTGCTAATGACTTGTTATGTAACGCTAAAGCGAAGGTTACTATTTCTAATATAAAATCTGCTCTATTATCAAACGCCTTGTTAAAACAGCGAAAGGTCTAGGCCTTGACAAGACCTCATTATGTGTGCTGTTTTTCAGCAGGCTGAAGGAAGCAATCTTCTCATTTGCCTGTCGGTTGGCTGTGATCTGCCTCAGCAAGTAAATCCAGGAAGTCAAAAGTGCAATGAAAAATTGGTTTCTTGAAGTCAGACACAGAGAGGTTAACTAGCCCTGCAAATGTAATTTCCTCCGAACCATTTGCTTCCACTTACATTCCACTGAAACACTAGACTGTTGGCAAGCCGGAAAACATTGAGTTTCCGACTCTCTACGAAAATGACCAAATACAGAAATTTTGATGTGAAGGGAGGTATGAAATAATGGAAAATTCTTAGAACTAAAAGCTGGGTTTCATTGTCTTCGCTTAGGCCAAAAGAGCACCAGCATAAGCAGAATTTAACCCCTCTGTATGGGGTTAACACCCCAGTGAGAACCTTTCCTCCCTAGCCATTGCCTTCGTAAATCCCATAAGAAAATGTAGAGTAAAATCTGAGAAGAACTGAGTGCAAGACTATGGCATGGGCATATTCTCTAATGATCTCCTCCTTCCTAGTGCTAACAGGGCCCATACAGGTTCTAAGCCTCATTGCACCTACACTAGTCACACTATGGCTATAGCTGCCCTTTTGTCTTCTGATAATGTGACAAATGCTGTCGCCATTCTTATTTTCTTGAAAATATAGCTCTTGCAGATGATTAATATGAAAGGTCATGGATGGTGTAAAGGAAGCACATAGAACTATTCCATCGCCTATGCCTATGTCATGCATGCCATTGCTGGCTTTCATATGGCTTTAATAATAAGTGGCTTTTACAGGTGTCAGCAGGTCTAACTGGTGTCAGAAAGGACTTTCATGTTTTCCTTCCAGGTACCTAAATGACTACACAAGAGCACTACCCTTGGCTAAATGCCAAGCTGTCTACAGAAACTCAGTGACTTAATAGATGAGATAGACTACAGAATAAAATGAAGACCAGTATTCAGATTGCCACCTAGCTGGTATTTTTACCATGCCAACTTCTTAAAATGATAACAGTCACCCATGTTATTACATAAAAAGAATTTTAATAGAGATTTGAATTTGAGCATTATTTTTCCAGAAAATGAGGCAACCTTAATCCTTAGTCATGCACTGTTGGTCTGGTAGGGTAACTGTTCACATTTATATCCAGATAATATTTGAAACCATACTTGGGCACCTCTAAAACTCTTGTGTTGAAGGCTTGGTGTAATAATCAATGGATCATACAATATATATGCCTTAAGAAATATCCAAAATAAGCCATAAATTTGAGTTACAGTATCTGTAATTAGGCATAAATATTCATATTGTTATTTTTTGGAGTTACCTGTAAGTACGCACATACTTCTAATGTTTGAAATAGTTTTTTTTTAACTGTTCCACTGTGCCGAGACTGATGATCTTGAATATTTAGTGGTATAGGATTTATAAGCTAGGGCTATAAATATACGGAATTATCTCTGATTTATTAGGGTGCTGAACAGTACAGCTCCCATTGTTTTTTCTGCAAGTAGAACAAGGCGTATAGTGCTGTAAATCAAAATTAGTGTTGCTACATACAACATTGCATGTATAAACATTCAGTAGTATCATTTACATTGGTGCTCTTCAGCTTTAATGTAGTAAGACATAGGCCTTGCTCATGGTGGCTTTTCTGTTTATAAAAGTATGATTTCATAAAAGCTATAGACTCACTAGATAGAAAAAAATGGCATTTTTATGTAAGCAAATGAGATGTTAAAACATACAGTTTAATTTTTTAACACAATGCATTGTGTCAGGAGTGCAAAAGGAGTTCACAACGTGAGCTGGCGCTTTACAAGCTCAATGCTGCATTAGGGAGGAAACGGACAATAAATGACTGCATTGACTTTCAAAGCTTCTATCTCATTTGATTCAAAATAATAGAAAATAAAACATCTGTCCAAACATCCTGGAAGTAAGGAGCACGGTTCTTATTGGCCCTAGTTTGGCTTTGTCCATATGCCTTACATTAGAGGCAATAACCCACGTATTACTTTCCATCTGTGGAAGTCTCCGTCCATGGATCTAGCACAAAATAATGCATATTTTCTGCCAGAAGAGACATGAATGGAGACCAGATTCTTACCCTTGCTCTAAATATGTTAGATGATAATAGAATTGCCACACTTTCCTGCAGTACTTATATATCAGATACACTCTTCCTTGTAAAGAGCTTGATCTTTGTTTCTTTCTTAAGTTCTTGCCTCAGATCAAAATGGGTCAGATCAAAGCAGCACTGTATACATGTGATGATCTAGTGGCCTACACATACTTATGACTGAAGTCATTGGAAGACTTTCTTCTCCTCAGTGTGGAATTTCACAATTTCATCTAGATATTAGTTATCTTATTAGTATACAAAGAGAACTGTGTAATATTATCTAGACCAGTGATCCCTAACCAGCAACATGTTCCTCACCAACCCCTTTAATGTTGACATCAGTGGCCTCAAAGCAGGTCCTTATTGTTGAATTCCTGGCAACCAGGAACAGTTTTCATGCTTGTGTTGCGCCCCAACTCTTTTTCTGATTGTTACTCATGGGTAAGAAAAGTTGGGGACCCCCCCAACCTAGACCTTTCGATTTTGGCCACTATGGCACTGTGAACACTTCCAATGTCATTTTATTCTTTTCAGTCACTCCACAAGTCTACAGTGAATCTTCACTACAACCTAAATGTTGAACGTTTGCATTTGTTGTCCATGGCCAATTTGCCCATCTAAAGCAAAAACTTTATTTTTTAATGTAATATCCTCATATTGGCACAAGTGACATCACTTGAAACTAATTGGGATTGATGATATCATTGTGCACAGTTTACTGGCTATACATGTATTGTACATATATAATCAAGTATTTCAGCTGTGCTTCCTTACAAACGAATGCTAGAAAACCAAGTTCATATATACTAGTAATACAGTTAGCATTCCAAAATTTCTCCAAAAAAACCCAGCACCAGTACTGTTTTAGCTCTTCATAAGAACTCCTAGAATAACAAAAGAAGTCCTAGAATAAACCCTCTGGCCAAATCTATCTGATAGTTACAGGTAGTTTATACGGCAAGTTTTTAGACGAGGTGCAGTCTAGCATACACTCAAGTAACAAGGAGACAGAGCCATAGGAAATTCAGTGAAACAGTGCCCCCAAATTTCAAAGGGTCATATATATATATATATATATATATATATATATATATATATATATATATATATATATATATATATATATATATATATATATATATATATATTGCTTCCAATAAGGATTCATTTTATCTTAGTTTGGATCAAGTACAAGGTACTGTTTTATTATTACAGTGAAAAAAAGGAATCATTTTTCAATGTCTGGATTATTTGGATAAAATGGAGTCTATGGGACTCCATGTATAGGTATAGGAGTATGAAAAGCCATACACAATATTTGTTGTTTTTGGAATCCAAATCTGTTTACTATAATGAGTTGGCAGAACTGTTCAATGACACTAACAGGAAAATATACCTGATTCAAAAACAGGATGAGTAGGACTCATTCACAGCATTCTACCCATATTTCAGTAAAACAGTGCTGCCTCTGGAGTACTATTTCTCTGTATTTTAGTTTATACAAATGAGTGAGATTGGTCACTGCAAGAGCAACTAGGTAAAGGTTGGCCATAGACGTTACAATCATTCTTGGACAAGATGTTTCCAAGAACGATTGTTCGTTTCAATACACACGAGTAGATCTAAATTGTCAGATATACAGGTAGTAACAATAGAATTCTACCTGTATCTGATGCGATTCAGCGCTAACAATGGCCAATGTTTGGGTTCCTTAAAAGGCACCCGATCAAAATTTTCCGTCCAGCCTGATCGACAAGTCGACCGATATCTAAGTCTTCTGCTGATATCAGTCGGCTCTTTTCCCACCATACACGCACTGAATATCATAGAAAAATTAGTTTCATACGATATTAACTGTGCGTCTATGGCCACCTTAAGATCCCATGGAACAGGAGCCTCTGGTGGCCAACACGATAATGGAAATTTGAGAAAGTGCATGTTAACTTTTATTAGTTCACTCTTTTACACTTCACAAGAAAAAAATATACAGTATATATGTATTTTTTTTAATATTTCTAAGCTGATCAGTATAATATCCCTTTTAACTAGCCGGATACTCATACACATATCGTCCTCCTATCTGAGACTGATGTTATCTGGAAATTCAGATCTAGTATCACTTTTAGGTTTTAAAATTTAGCAGAAGGAAAACGCAACACTTTAGAAACAATATATAGGCTGGGTGTTCCTTCTAGCAGCTAATGGGTTACTGTCTACTCACTTTTAATTTTAATGGTTTGAATCCCGGGTGGATCATTTACGAAAGAACAGACTTTCTTACTAAAACACACCACATATAAAAAACAGATGCCATTTATACAGTTACAAATCAGTCCAGAAGGCTGACGGGGATTTGCTGCAGGATCAGAGAATGGCACAAGCTTCATCTCATAGAGGCTACTGTTGGGAATCCCTTCAGTAAGCAGATAGAAATTTCCAGAACAGCTACTGTAATTATCAAAGGAATAAGATGTTTGACTACCGGCCCAAAATTTATCCGCAAGCTCAGTTGAAAAGTATCTCCACTTCTGCTATGTTTTAATTGTAAAGCTTGGGAAAACAAAGATGGGGCAGCCCCCCTCGGAACGTGCTGTTCTTTCACAAAGGGAAAAAAAAACCTCAGTATGAACATTAATCTCCACACAATTCCCCACTCTACCGAGTCCTAGAGAAAACAAAAACAGATTTCCCAGACCTTGTGAGACTATGTGGAAAGGCCCCTGTCCCTTCTGTTGTTTGTTTAATGATATTTGGAAATATTTCACAATATCACTGATAATGTATTTGAAGAGGCCCCAACCATAAAAAGGGAAGTTCTCATTGTGTGCATGCGCGGATTAGCATTCGTTCACGCAAGCGTGAAATGGAGCGCGGAATAGAATTTGTGCATGCATGCACAAAATGAATCATGCGAATGTGTGAAATGGACCATGCATGCACGAAATGGACCATGCGCAGAAGCTCAATAGCCAAAAATATAGCAGCGACAGTCAGGGAGAGAGGGAACTGGACATGGGGTAGGCGACAGAGAAGGTATGTGCCTGGCGCCACCTCAGTTTTGTGCCCTAGGCACGTGCCTACTTTGCCTACCCCTATTTCCGGCCCTGTTGAGCAGTATATAGAGCCCTCCGACTGTGCTTCCCCGATTGATATTTGGCTGAATGGATCGAGGATCGCATAGGTTCGTTGATGCAGTCTGCCTGTATTTCAGCATTGTGATCCAATCGTTGGGGCCTTGGCCTACCATCAGATCTGCCTGATAGCTCCCACCTCAAGGTGGCCATATCAGGGAGAGAGCCACTTGTTTAGCAGATCTCTGCATGTATGGCCACCTTAAGAAATACTTAATCCTTATTGGATGTAAAACAGTCCCGTTGGGTTTATTTAATTTTTTTTAGTAGACAAAGTATGGAGATCAAAATTATGGAAAGATCCCTTATCCAGAAAACCCCAGGTCCCGAGCATTCCGGATAATAGATCCCATAGCTATATTTAGGGACAGATTTTGGCAGCCATGTCTACAGTCATAATAATAATTAACATGGAAGGTTTGACTTCTCTGTTTTAATAAGGAAATGTTCAGTAGAACATCAGGATACACAACACACCCCTATTGATAATATAATAAATACATTATCCATAGGAATTGACCAACATTTGCTTAGAAATAATTAGGCATGTGTTGCAGTGCCCAACCAGCAAGCCATGGAACATTCTGTGGGCAGAGTTCATGCTTGCATGCTCTTAACTGTTTTACTATTCAGCTCATTAGTTTTAACAGGAGATGCGATGTTACCCTACTAAGCCATGCTTTTTTGGCATGAGGTGGCACCAACGTGAAACAAAGCCCTTCTGCTGTGAATATTCTCTTGTCCACATTGAAACCATGTTGTACATATTTCTAGCTGAAAACAGAAGTCCTTTGATGCCGCAAATTCTTTTCGTTGGTTGCACCTCTGTAACACAGCCAGCAACCCCCTGCACAGACTCACACTGTTCTGCTAATGTGTGGTTTGATATCCAGTGAGAGTCATTTTGTACATATGCATACTATATACTGTTTGTGTTTCTACCAACCAGGTGACAGGGATTTCTTGAGATCTGGGCATACCACAGCCTGCCTCTAAAGTTTGCCCGCACATGGCTTTTAGAAAGCAATGGTTTCAGCGTGTTCGTCCACTGCCAAGATCTGCAAAGCTTTCCTGTAATGTACCCTGACATTTCAGATTAACGGCTCTATCTATAGCTATTCATGGCAGCTATAAAACAAGCTTCTGTTTATTTGTCCTGGCTCAGATTCCCATAATCAGAAGCTGTGCTTAAAGTATAGTATATGTGTGGTATGATAACAATATTTTCATACAGCATTTATCTGCCTTCTAGTTCACGGACGCAGTCTTAGCACACCGCAGATATGCAGTGATCCTTATTGTAACCATATGGACAACACTTTTTAAAGGCCCACAGTGTTAACAGATAATAAGATAACTTACTTGACTTGATCTCTAATATAACATGGGATAATCTGTAGCACAACCATCTGGCCTCTTTAAAATCCACATGCGTGCAGCTCCGCCTTCAATTGCTGCAAAGCCATAAAGCATACACTACATGGCATGAAAGCAAATAATAGTTAAACACCATCACTTGTGTTTGAAAAGTATCATTAAGGGGCACATTTACTTAGCTCAAGTGAAGGATTCGAATGAAAAAACTTCGAATTTCGATTTTTTTTTTGGGTACTTCGATCATCGAATAGGCTACTTTGACCTTCGACTACGACTTTGACTTCGAATTGAACGATTCGAAGTAAAAATCGTTCGACTATTCGATAGTCGAAGTACTGTCTCTTTAAAAAAAACTTTGACTACCTTCTTCGGCACTTCCCCCTATGGGGCACCTTCCCCATAGGTTTTCTAACCTTTTTCTGATTGAAGGAAAATCCTTCGATCGATGGATTAAAATTCGATCGATCAAAGTATTTGCGGTACATCCTGCGACTTCAATATTTGAAGTCGAAGGACTTTACTTCGATGGTCGAATATCGAGGGTTAATTAACCCTCGATATTCGACCCTTAGTAAATGTGCCCCTAAGTGCCTTTTTAAATCTGTAGCAAATAAGCAGCAACAGCTTCACTTCCCAGCCTCCCATCTTGCACCAAACATAATAACCCATTTGAAAGGCCCATATACATCTTCCGCATTTTTCAGCGACACCAAGTTAGATTCTAACTTCTTATTGTAATTACTGTTTACGCTGTTCCAAGAAGGCAAGAAATAACCAAGCTCATTTCTTCACATCTAACATAAATACAAACTGAAACTCAGCTACATATGTCTCTATATACAGTGGTGTGAAAAACTATTTGCATGTTTGTCACACTTAAATGTTTCTGCTCATCAAAAACCGTTAACTATTAGTCAAAGATAACATAATTGAACACAAAATGCAGTTTTTAAATGAAGGTTTACGTTATTAAGGGAGAAAAAAAACTCCAAATCTACATGGGCCTGTGTGAAAAAGTGATTGCCCCCCTTGTTAAAAAATAAGTTAACTGTGGTTTATCACACCTGAGTTCAATTTCAAAGGTTATAAAGCCATTTCTAAAGCTTTGGGACTCCAGCGAACCACAGTGAGAGCCATTATCCACAAATGGCAAAAACATGGAACAGTGGTGAACCTTCCCAGGAGTGGCCGGCCGACCAAAATTACCCCAAGAGCGCAGAGACAACTCATCTGAGAGGCCACAAAAGACCCCAGGACAACATCTAAAGAACTGCAGGCCTCACTTGCCTCAATTAAGGTCAGTGTTCACGACTCCACCATAAGAAAGAGACTGGGCAAAAACGGCCTGCATGGCAGATTTCCAAGGTGCAAACCACTTTTAAGCAAAAAGAACATTAAGGCTCGTCTCAATTTTGCTAAAAAACATCTCAATGATTGCCAAGACTTTTGGGAAAATACCTTGTGGACCGACGAGACAAAAGTTGAACTTTTTGGAAGGTGCGCGTCCTGTTACATCTGGCGTAAAAGTAACACAGCATTTCAGAAAAAGAACATCGTACCAACAGTAAAATATGGTGGTGGTAGTGTGATGGTCTGGGGTTGTTTTGCTGCTTCAGGACCTGGAAGACTTGCTGTGATAGATGGAACCATGAATTCTACTGTCTACCAAAAAATCCTGAAGGAGAATGTCCGGCCATCTGTTCGTCAACTCAAGCTGAAGCGATCTTGGGTGCTGCAGCAGGACAATGACCCAAAACACACCAGCAAATCCACCTCTGAATGGCTGAAGAAAAACAAAATGAAGACTTTGGAGTGGCCTAGTCAAAGTCCTGACCTGAATCCTATTGAGATGTTGTGGCATGACCTTAAAAAGGCGGTTCATGCTAGAAAACCCTCAAATAAAGCTGAATTACAACAATTCTGCAAAGATGAGTGGGCCAAAATTCCTCCAGAGCTCTGTAAAAGACTCGTTGCAAGTTATCGCAAACGCTTGATTGCAGTTATTGCTGCTAAGGGTGGCCCAACCAGTTATTAGGTTCAGGGGGCAATTACTTTTTCACAAAGGTTTGGATTTCTTTTCTCCCTAAATAATAAAAACCCTCATTTAAAAACTGCATTTTGTGTTTACTTGTGTTATCTTTGACTAATAGTTAAATGTGTTTGATGATCAGAAACATTTTGTGTGACAAACATGCAAAAGAATAAAAAATCAGGAAGGGGGCAAATAGTTTTTCACACCACTGTATCGTTTCAGAGCAATGAATCAAATCATAAAGCAAATCTGCATTGCCCTCTGCTATTTGTTTTAACGTCTATTATGATGCAACCTGTTTTACAAAAATATAACCCAGAGGTAAAACCTAAACAGTCTCTGAATTTTATTTTTAACATGTCAGCACAAAGAACGTTGCATATGGCAGGTGTTCGCAGCAATAAATCTTAGCTCACTTCACATGCCATTCACTTCATGTGGCAGTCAAATAAGTTATGTACTAAACAACAAAAGTTGGTTAGTTTGATAGTAAAATAATATTTAGAAAAACAGATCACAAGCTCAAATAACTTTCAGAAATGTATATATGTTATTATATTCTTATATATTCTTAAATCTTGTGCACTTTCAATGGTGAAGAATCTTCTAATCATTTTCTAATTATCTTAGGCAGTACATTTAGTTTTCAGTACTCCTAGTTTGTGATCAAATGGGAAGTTCTCATTGGCTCTAACCTAAAATTAGTGGGATGAAAAAGTTATATAATTTAGGTCAGGGGTCCCCAACCTTTTTTACCCAATAGTTGGGGAGCAACACAAGCATGAGAAAAGTTCCTGGGGAGGGGGCAAATAAGGGCTGTGATTGGCTATTTGGTAGCCCCTATGTGGACTAGAGAGGGGTCTATTTGGCAGTGCACCTGGTTTCTATGTAACCAAAACTTGCCTCCAAACCAGGAACCCAAAAATAAGCACCTGCTTTGAGGCCACTGGGAGCAACATCCACGGGGTTGGAGAACAAAATGTTGCTCGCGAGCCACTGGTTGGGGATCACTGGATTAGGTATTAACCTCAGCTATCTTGGGTT
Source organism: Xenopus laevis (assembly GCF_017654675.1). Classification (NCBI taxonomy): domain Eukaryota; kingdom Metazoa; phylum Chordata; class Amphibia; order Anura; family Pipidae; genus Xenopus; species Xenopus laevis. The sequence goes on along the minus strand of NC_054377.1, from coordinate 60,468,581 downwards.
AAGCAAGCTTTGTATACTCTTTTACAATCTCCAATTTCCAAACAGGTACTCGCAAGGTGGGAAAAACAAGCCCCTCTGACATCATTAGTGATATCTGAGCAGTCTCATAGAGTATCAGTGCTCCACAAGCAACTGACCAGGAAAATAATGAAACAGACACACCCACAGGCCTGCAGACAAGATTAGGAAGAAGCTTTTAAGTGAGTGTAGCCCCAAAGATTCATCCAGAGATATTCACCAGCTAGTGCCCTTCCTCATAGAAGGTGACAACAACCATAATAAGTTAATATAGCTTTATTTTTTTAACTATTGGCTTGTATCTATCTTGAACTGTTTTCCTAGCTTACAAAGCTGTTACTGACCTTGCTTAAGTTCTAAATTTGTATAAGGCACCATTATTCTAAATCTCTATAACTAGAGCCTTGTAATTAGGGGTGAGAGTTACTTTGTGTACCCAAAACATACTGGATGCCAATGTCAATGGCATTAAACCCCGGATTATGAACTGTGGCACCCAGTATAAGCGGTTTTTGAACGTTCTACTTTTCTCTCTTCCACCCATTGCCAGTATTTTGCCGATAACACTGACTGTGGGATGAAGCAATCCTCTCAAGCAATAAAATGCTTCACACATGTATTATTTGATTAATGTTTGCTTGGAGCAATTCTGCAATTACCGGTATACAGGTAAATTGATTCTAAGCTGGGTTTTTATAACCAGCGGTCTTGCTAGGCCTGATAACCTGGTAATACTTCCTATGCACTGTGCCTCAGGTCTCACTAACTGATACCATCGTGCACCAAACAGCAAAACGATCTCAGAATAACAACAAGACTTTTTGGATGGGTCTTACTTTGAATGCATAGGTTCTTCTTATTTGTGAGTCCTGGGCCCTTTGGCAAATGTGCTTTGTCTTATAACACAGGAAAAAGGTGTCTCTTTTTCATCCTGCTTGTCAATGATACAGCTCAAAACATTATTTTGATAAGAGGATTGAACTTTTCCTATGAATTAGTTTCTGTCCTTCCAGGAAATAATTAAAAAGCAATTGGGTTCGCACCTGTCCGGTAAATATGATTTCCAATGCCAGTATTTATTAATAGGGAAATACATACCACACACAGGGAGACTAGTAGGGTAGGATGACTTGTAGGGAGGTCTTGCAGATAGCTTTTATTTGCATTAGCGATATGTTTAGCAGCAAATTTGATGGAACATAAGAGACATGTCCAGACGTTAACAACACCATTAGTATAAACATATTACAATATTACTGTCACAGGCCCATGCAGCAAGAGTTAAAACATCCTCTGCTTCACTACTCTCACTGGAGCCCAGCAGGATGGGACAAGCCTCTCTGTTTGGTCACTGGTTACCAACACTGGGCTGCAGGGCATCCTCTTCCTCCTAACAAGACTGATCACGCCTGTAATTCTAAAGCTACCTGACACTGTGAGCAAGAAATTTGATATAATCCGATCAGAGACTGGGGATAAATCTAAAAACTAAAAGCATATAATAATGGGGTATATTGAACAGGCTGGCTGCATTCCATTACCTTCTAAGCCTCTTGTTTTTAAGCCCCTCACGATTAGGGCTCCCTGACTTTTTATTCATTGGAAGAGCCACTGCTTGTTATTCTTCTTTCCCTTTTTGTTACGCACAGAGAAAAAAAATGTTTAAATGGAAGGCTGTGGGAACATAAGAACATATAAGAAACTACTCAATAGGCTATAATAACTAAGGAAGAGATGCAAGGCCAACAACTCCAGCTGATGCCTCACTAAAATTCTCAACATACTTACAACATTCTTAGCCACACTAAACCAGAGCATAAGGTTTGTAAAGCAGATTGCTGCATCTCTGCTATAACAATGTTAAAAACTGTTAAGGGATCCAACATTTTATTTGATTAAAATTACATTTAAAACAGGCTATGGAGCTACAATAAGTACTCGGCCCAGAACACTGGTTATGCTGGTTCATACCCCAGTATCAGGTCCTTCCAACTCTAGATCATCAATTTGCCTGTGCATGTACTGTTTTTCAACACTTTACATTGCACACAGATTCCATTTGGACTACATTTCCCCCTCTGTGCATGTAGGCTCTGAATGCAAGTGGTCATATATTCAATTTCTCCGCATATCTCTTACTCTAGATCAGTGGTTTGTGAATAATATGTTGCTCTCCAATGATGTTTGATGTTGGTCTCAGTGGCCTTAAATCAGGTGCTTATTTTTTAATTTGTGGCTTAGAGGAAAGTTTTTGTTGCATAAAATTAGAAGTACTGCCAAACAGAGCCTCTAGTAGGTTGACATTCCACATGGAGCTACCAAATAGCCAATCACAGCACTTATGGGGTATTACCACATTGTGTGTTGTGTGTATGCTCACTGATCTTAAGCATGGTGACTAAATGACTAGATTAGCTAGATGGGTACTGTATGTCTAAATGATGTAGCGGATATTCCTCTATAAGAGAATATACATGATTTACTTTAATGGCACAAAGATTTAGCCAGCAACATAGGTACATGTTTCAGTATGTCAATGCAAACAATGCTAATTTTCACTGACGTATAATGGTTATTGTCCTATGCAGTTGTTGTTTACCATGTTCTATTTTGTTTAGTTTTTAAGAGATTGCGTGTGTTTGGGGGGAGAATTATTGTGATATGAAAGGGGACCGCATATTATATGTTGTAATGCAATGGATGGCTTTGGCTTTTGATTTAAGTTCAGTGGTGCAAAACCACCATATTGCCATCAGCACTAGAGTGGATGAATTGTTATTCCTTGCATCCTTGATATGGGTTGACCTTTAAACCTAAAGGGATATTGTCATGAGAAAAAAATGTTTCCAAAATGAATCAGTTAATAGTGATGCTCCAGCAGAATTCTGCACTGAAATCCATTTCTCAAAAGAGCAAACAGATTTTTTTATATTCAATTTTGAAATCTGACATGGTGCTAGACAATTTCCCAGCTGCCCCAGTCATGTGACTTGTGCTCTGATAAACCTCAATCACTCTTTACTGCTGTACTGCAAGTTGGAGTGATATCACCCCCTCCCTCCCCCCCCCCCCAACAGCCAAACAAAAGAACAATGGGAAGGTAACCAGATAGCAGCTCCCTAACACAAGATAACAGCTGCCTGGTAGATCTAAGAACAGCACTATAGTAAAAACCCATGTCCCACTGAGACACATTCAGTTACATTGAGAAAGAAAAACAGCAACCTGCCAGAAAGCATTTCTCTCCTAAAGTGCAGGCACAAGTCACATGACATGGGGCAGCTGGGAAATTGACAATATGTCTAGCCCCATGTCAGATTTCAAAATTGAATATAAAAAAATCTGTTTGCTCTTTTGAGAAATGGATTTCAGTGCAGAATTCTGCTGGAGTAGCACTATATATTGATGCGTTTTGAAAAAAACATGTTTTCCGATGACAGGATCCCTTTAAGTGACAAACAAGTAGTGGACAAATCCCTAAAGAGACAGTTGTACCTAAATGTATCCATGTTTAAAATATATAATAAAAACAAAAAACTGTACGCTTGTGACAGATGTTATAATGTGCAAGGTCCCTGGAGAAGACCAAAACAAACATCTCTTTCAGGAAAATTGCCTTTACTCAGCAAATCATATTCTCATTGCAAGCTTTGGAAAGTCGAATTAAAGCTTTTGTATCAACAACCAGACAACAGAGAAAGACATTCGACCAACTAGCATCTTGTGCCCACATTTTATCATGAATGAATGAACTGGCGTCTTTGTTGATTTATTCCAGTCGCTGTTTAGGGGAATTTTCTTTTATTCAGTTACTTCACAGGCACCCCACAAAGGAGAATAAAAAGGAAGACATGAGCCAAGCGTTTATCCTTCAAGGCTGAAGCCTGCAGGCCCACGAGATACTAATTTGGGTTTGATGTAAAGACACAGCTTGCAGGAAAACCACATGAAAGAAGACAATAACAGACCTGCTTTGGATCACAGTGCAGTACAATCCACCTCAAGAGGTTTTAATTTTAGTGTATGTCTGCAAACTGATCCCACAGAATTTATAGTCTGCATGGAAACCCAGTACTACCAGCAGAAACCAGTGGAGAACACAATTACGAGGCGCCTTTAACTACATTTATAGAACCAATGAGTTCTCACATCTTCATTTCCACTGTAGGTTTATTCAGTAGTGCAAGGTGGAAAGATTACAGTCCAAGCTGTTATTTAATTTATTTCATTATAGCAATGCTTGCTCTCTGCCCTCTGTTCCAATGCCGCAAAAAGATCAATCTGGAATGAACAGATGTGATGAGTTGTACATGAGCTCCGAGAGGCAGTTGCATGTGCACAAGCACAAATGTCCTCTTCATAAGAGACCTACTCTTAGTGCCTATATAGAGAGTTGCCACCATTTAAGCAAAGGCCCCATATTATATTAGTGATATATAATTATGCCGAATCTTGGTGGGGTGATTATTTCACATAACAGGTGTTTGAAGGTTAGATTATACTAAAATGATGATATTATCCAAAGAAGCCCCTCAAGCATTCCTTTTATATGGGGAATTAAATAAATAGAATTTGTTTGGAATGTTCCATACTTGTCTGTTCATGACCTTCCTAATGTTCTCTTCCTCAAGTCTCAGATTGCAATGGAACCTCATCCACTGCCAATGAACAATAGGTTCAAAATGGCAAATACCCTGATAAATTAAGAATCAGGACACAGATATTTAATAAAGCTCATATACAGTATTATGTATGCTCAGTATGTTTACATTTTGAGTATGCATTTAATATGTATTGTTTTGTATTCCAAAGTTTTAGTTCTTTCTCATCGATATCCTCGTTTTATAAAAGATCTACCGTCTGTATTTTTTGGTGTATCTGTACCTGAAGCTAGATCCCATATGCACAGACCATGAGAAGTGCTGAGACAACTATGCTAGTACCATCTGATGTTGCTGCTCATCAGCGAATAGGCAATATGGAGCAGCAATGCATGGCTACATCCCAAGCAACCCGCATTCAGGAAAATGTGTCTTTCTATAAATAAATATGTATAGATGCTGTTGCTAGTGGATGGCTGGTGTTTTGGAAAGCAGCCACTTCCTAGACCTCTGAAGTCTTATAGCGATTGTGGTGAAACGTCATATATTCAGTTCTTTGAGCCAAAATTAGGCAGCAAATGTAAAGCAGCTGGAGAGCACAAAAAGCATAATAGTTTTTACTCTCAATTACAGTTTATAAACACTAAGCCATTTAACACAACAACATGTAGATTGGAATTATCATCAGGGTACAGGATAAAGTATATATGGAAAATAGAATATCACCAATACAAATGAAGTGAACGATTAATTCAGTGTTTTCTCATCAGGATAATCCCTGCACATCAAGAAGTTCATAGCTGCACAATCAATAGTGATGGATCTCATAGCATGAAGCTTTAGGCTAGTGTCACACAGGGCCTGAAATAGCCGCCAAAAATCAGCCCCTAGGCTAATGTCATATCAAGGTCTGTGCACCATGGAAATGGTGGATGCCATTCCACAGTTAAGTTATTACTTTTGCTACTTTGAATTGAAAACAGTGGTTCTATAAAAAATAGATATACAGTATATTCAATAATTTTTCCATTACAGTCCACCTTTGCATGCTCGACATACCTCTTTATAGGAGAAACAAGTCCAAACACTTTTTTCTATATTTGCAGAAGACTGGAGCATTAGCTTACTTTAGATTCTGCAGAACTACTCTTGTTTTGACTACTAGTTATTAAAGTGAAACTATGAGGTCTGCTTTGGTCTGCTGGTTGACTCCTGGAGTTCCTGGCATCTGAACATAATAACATCCATAATATAGAATGTGTAAGGAACGAGAATGAGTCACTAACCAGAGTTAGTCAACAGAGAGTAACATCTGTCTACGCAGGTTATCTCAGTGACACACACTACTTTTTGAATTGTATGAGCTGGAACTCACTGCCAAGCTCCAAACTGTCTACAGAAGCAATGTCATCATCATCATCATCATTTATTTATATAGCGCTGTCAAGATACGCAGTGCTTTACTGCAGTTATAGCAAACAGGGAATAAATGGTGGATAACAAACAAGGATTACAGAATACAATAGGGTTAGAAGGACCTAGAGATTAGAGTTTACAAACTAAAAGGTTAGGGTACAATTGAGACATTAGGATTATATAAACAATTTTGTCATTTTTGATACAGCAATGATTAATTAAGGTACATCAAATAAGCCTCTTTAAACAGATGGGTCTTTAAGGAGCGCTTGAAAGTTTAGAAAGAAGGGGAAAGTCTGACAGCTTGTGGCAGAGAGTTCCAGAGAAAAGCAGAAGCCCGAGAGAAGTCTTGTAGACGAGAATGGGCAGAAGTGATCAGAGGAGAAGTGAGGCGAAGATCAGAAGCAGAGCGTAGGTTTCGTGAAGGAGTGTATTTGGAGATTAGAGATGAAATATAGGGAAAAGACTATTATTTTGGCACTATGTGCAATGCCATAGAGTGATGTGCAATATTGTCAAAGAGATTGCCACTATTAAGCAATTACCATGCTAAAAGGTATTATCAATGCTCTAGTATGTTTATTGAAATGAGATTTATGAGGGAGTAATTCAATGAAGCAGACATTCTTGACCACAATACATTTGCTTTGGTCATTTCCAACAGATGTATAAGACTGTGCCCTCCCCTGCACACCTCCTGAAACACTGAGACAATATTTATGGTTGTAAAACATCACTAGAACTATATACTATCAAAGACTTGCATGCATATTCCAGTTTTGATTCCCTGATGGTCAACTGTTCTGCAGTGCAAACCCCACTGTTTACTACTGATTATTATTATGGACACCAGCTCAACAGCTATATCTCTGGTTCATCTTCTAAAGATCGCCAACTGGTAAACCAATCTTCATTTTTGAATGTCAGTATGTTGACTGTTGCTGTTCCTGGGCTTGTAACATGGGAATGAGCTGAGAGGAACAGACAGCTTGAGTTTGCCATGGGGTTATGTGAGGGCCAAATGCTTTCTCAGGCAAACACTAATTCAGTTCATCTATATACAGTAAACAGTGACAAATACAGGAGGGCTGAAGAAATTATTAGTGTTCCTGTTTCAGAGACTGTCCTTTTTGCTCTGTCTCTACTATGACAGGTTCCTTTGGCAGAGAGCAGACTGTTCTTACTTTTTCTCCAGCAATTAATGAAATGTCCTTTTCCATCATTTCATCATGCAGGGTCCTGTTATTTGTACAGGTCATGGGATAGAAATTTCCTGTAAAACTCTATAGACATTGGCTATGTTTTTGTGTACCAAATAGTTCCTTCCACAGTTTTCAGTATGTTGCTGTCACATTGGCAACTAGAGGACGGTACAAGGCAAATACTGGCTGCTATAATTTATTGGTAGGAACGCAAGGAGATGAAGAGATTTGCAGAGGGAGCAGACAGGAATTTGAGCATTAACAAAGATCTTAACTGCGACTTTGTGGAAGTGTTTTCATTAAGAGTTTAGTGAGAGCCCTATGCCATTCCTCTGGTCTTGCCTTATGCATATCATTCTGCTTCCCTCTCCACAGGGAGAAGGGTTAGCACGTTTGCTACAAAAGACTCCTGTATTTCTGAAAAGAAAGGCCTCACGTTCAATCATCTCACATCCCTCGGCTGCATGCTGGAGATTACTGTTCCTTGCCTGGAAAAAGAATATTCCTTCCAATAATAAACAGGAGCTTTTCCTCACCATCTAACCAGAATTCTGCTTCTTTCCCTTTTATTAACCCTGATCATACGGCAACAATTTAAGACAAATCTCTGCAAGTCACTGCTCCATCCTTAAGGCTTAAAAAGTAGTGAAAAAGGAAACAAATAGCAACAAGTGTAGTTGTGATGATGCAAAGCATTCCTGACTGTGTCACACATTGGGTTTTGGTCAAACTGTTTCTATGTTTATTTTGTACGTTTAGCACGCTTTCTAGCATTTATAATTACTATATCTAAGAATACTTCCCAAGCCAGCAGATTGGTACTTTGGGGATACCTTCTCCTGTATGAAATACTTGTGAGGTGTGTGTTGCAGTGGTTAATCAATTTCACTGCCCCTTTCCAGATTAAATAATATTAAAAAATAAAGATGCACCAAATCCAGAATTCTGCTGAATCCAAGTCCCTGGATGAACCGAATCCGAATACTTAAAATGACGTGACTTTTCTTCACACAAACAAGGAAGTTAAAACATTTTTAACTGCATGCAGAGCACGCAGTTCTCCTTACCCTTCCTAACCATCATTTGCATATGCAAATTACGGTTAGGATTCATGAGTTAAGACAAATCTTTCATGAAGGATTTAGTCGAATCCCAAAATAGTGGATTTGTTGCATCCGTATTGGAAAATACGCTGGGGATCTCCCTTTCAACCATCTACATGATGGTGTCCTGAAAGATGTCACTCTTCTATCTGGTTCCCTCAATCTGGACTGAAAGGTGTCCAATGTTCTGTCTTGCACCCCAATCAGGGATCTAATTCGCAAGAGATATCTGTTATAAAGCATGAGTTCTTGAAATACCATTGAGAATAACCTTTTTTACCATTAAACTGGCTGTGTCCTATTCACAGCCCTTATTAAGCATTAAATGTCAACCAAGAACTGACAGCATAAGGGGCTTTCAGTTTAAACATTTATGTTAATATGTGTTATGAACTTCAGTTATTCACCATGGAAAAACATCAAAAACCTTGATGCCATAAAAATTGCCCTCCGGTTTCAGCAGTGTTTCAGCAGTGAGGTCTGTGCTTCCAACACAGACCTCACAGACCTGGACAAACTCTTGGCTGTGTGTGAGAAAACAAATCCTTAGGCTGCCATTTAGGCCCAGGGTGGTAATTAAACATGCAGCACTGACAGGGGCAGAGCTGACAGTAGGGTGACAGGAAGGTCTTTAAAGGAACTTTGAAAATGAAATAAGCACTTTAAAGAAGAAAGGCGGGTTTGGAAGAAAGTAAATCCTACTGTAACCTGGAACGTGCCAGATAATCATAATGATTAGCTCTGTACACTTCCACCGCCGCGAGCGCTGCTTCATAAAGGAAAATGAACCCCTTTGCTAGCAGACAGAAGCCCTCAGACCAGATATGGAAACCAAGATTAATAATCTACAAATCAGCACTATGCCCATTGCTTTCACTGACCTGTAAAATGCTTACTATACAGTAGTTTTGATGGCTTGTAACCCACAAAAATACTATATTAAACTTAAATTACTTAGGGGTATTTACCCACATCCAAGTTTATAAATATGTCTGCTAAACGTTAAACATTCTGTATGTGTTTCCTGATCACAAAATGGGAATGTATTTGGCTTAAAGGGATACTGCCATATTTTGGTATCTGCATGTTCCTATACAAGTATGGAACAATAAAAAAATGCTTCAATGCAAGTCAGGTCTGGAATTGAGGTGGTGTCATTCCTCAGAAGCAATTGTTTCCAATGGACGACAAAGGTCCTTTTTTGGTTTTTTTTAAGTGTTGGCAACCCTTTAAAGGTAGCTGCAGTACAAATTGAGTTTCTGATGCAAGTTTTCCATTTGTGCTTTGAGCAAAATCAGGCCAAAATCTGATCCCATTCTGTGAATAGGCCCTTGTTTTTACCACAGGATCAAGCTGCTTCATAGAGAATATTGCACCTGAGCACATCTAGAATGCCAGTGAATACACAGACTAAAGGGTTGCCTTGTCTCATTACAAATTTAAATTGCATCTTAATATATACAAAGCCTCACGGGTTTGTCTTTGTATAAAGACCTGCTTCTTCCCCACAAATACAGATCAGCCTGTGTTCGGCAGTGCTGTATTTATGAATGGAGGACTCAGGGCAGCACATGGGCATCCCCTTGAATTCATTTTAGCTTGTATGTATAAATGACAGCAACTGCAGAAGGTATTAGGGAGTCCTGTTCTTACAGCCTGCTTATATCACTGTGTTGTGTCCCTTCTGATGCAGGATTCAAATCTATAACATAAAATTAATAGCTAAGTAATTCACACATGGAAAGAAGATGTGATATATGCATAGGTGCTTAAGAGGTAATGTAATAATAGGTGTCAGTGTTGGGGAATGTCTTATAAATTCAATGTTTGCTTTTAAACAACTGACCAGTGCATGTTATAGTTAGGTCCATAAATATTTGGACAGAGGCAACTTTTTTCTAATTTTGGTTCTGTACATTACCACAATGAATTTTAAATGAAACAACTCAGATGCAGTTGAACTGCAGACTTTCAGCTTTAATTCAGTGGGTTGAACAAAAAGATTGCATAAAAATGTGAGGAACCAAAGCCTTTTTTTAACACAATCACTTCATTTCAGGGGCTCAAAAGCAATTGGACAATTGACTCAAAGGCTATTTCATGGGCAGGTGTGGGCAATTCCTTTGTTATGTCATTATCAATGAAGCAGATAAAAGCCCTGGAGTTGATTTGAGGGGGGGGGGTGCTTGTATGTGGAGGATTTTGCTGTGAACAGACAACATGCAGTCAAAGGAGCTCTCCATGCAGGTGAAACAAGCCATCCTTTAGCTGCAAAAGCAGAAAAAACACATCCCAGAAATTGGTAAAATATTAGGAGTGGCAAAATCTACAGTTTGGTACATCCAGAGAAAGAAGGCACTGATGAACTCAGCAACGCAAAAAGACCTTGACGTCCACGGAAGACAACAGTGGTGGATGATTACAGAATCATTTACATGGTGAAGTGAAACCCCTTGAGAGTGTATGAAAGTAAATAAAGAGGGTGCACTGCAAGAATAGAAAGGCTAGATTGATTGTTAAAAAACATCCAAAAAAACCAGCACAGTTCTGGAAAAACATTCTTTCAACAGATGAAACCAAGCTCAACCTCTACCAGAATGATGGCAAGTATGGAGAAGGCGTGGAACAGCTCATGATCCAAAGCATACCACATCATCTATTAAACATGGTGGAGGCAATGTGATGGCTTGGGCGTGCATGGCTGCCAGTGGCACTGGGATGCTAGTGTTTATCCATGATGTGACACAGGACAGAATCAGCCCAATGGATTCTGAGGTGTTCAGAGATACTGTCTGCTCAAATCCAGCTAAATGCAGTCAAATTGATTGGGAGGTGTTTCATAATTCAGATGGACAATGACCCAAAACATACAGCCAAAGCAACCCAGGAGTTTATTAAAGCAAAGAAGTAGAATATTCTTGAATGGCCAAGTCAGTCACCTGATCTGAACCCAATTGAGCAGCATTTCACTTGTTGAAGACTAAACTTCTGACAGAAAGGCCCACAAACAAACAGCAACTGAAAGCCGCTGCAGTAAAGGCCTGGCAGAGCATTAAAAGAAGGAAACCCAGAATCTGGTGATGTCCATGAGTTCAAGACTTCAGGCTGTCATTGCCAGCAAAGGGTTTTCAACCAAGTATTAGAAATGAACATTTTATTTTGAGTTTTTTAATTTGTCTTTTAATTAAGCTGAAAGTCTGCAGTTCAAATGCATCTGAGTTGTTTCATTTAAAATTCATTGTGGTAATGTACAGAACCAAAATTAGAAAAAAGTTGTCTCTGTCCAAATATTTATGGACCTAACTGTATATGCTGCTTGGGTTACTAGAACCAGGGCAAACTATGCAACTGTTATCATTGTTAATAAGAAGTGAACAGGAACTATGGCTGCCCTGCCTTCAGCACATGCCAATGCCTCATTCATATGCAAAGCAGGGTATTTAGAAAAGGAAATTATTAGAATGGACAAGCCAACTGAGCATTTGATCCGATAATAACAGGATAGTCAGTTGAAACTACAGATATTGCTGTCATCTATACAATGGTAAAGGCAAAGGGTCAAAATCAGCCAAAGGACCAGACCAAATCTGCATTAACAGGGGATGTTTGCAGGAAGGTGTAAGTTCTGATTCTTAACAGACTGACCTACCCAGAAGTATGGCAATGCTATTTTTTTTTTACATATAAGACATATGTCAAAGCTGTTATCAATTTGCATAACCTATGAAACACATATTATAGATATGGACAAGCTGGGCTATAATAGAAGTCACTGGGTCCCACTACAAACTGGTTTAGATCCCTTCAGTTACCCTCCCACGAAATTGGAGAAAATTATCACTAGCTCACTTGGCCGCCTTATTTCTATGGACCCCCTGCAGCCAATGGCATTACAAAAAATGATGTTACTTTCAAAGTATTTCTTACAGTTACCTGGTAAATTTGATGTGCCCCATCCATACACCTGTATTTACTATGTTATGTATCAGGAAAGGATTGAATTTATCCTTCCAACATATGATCTATAATTTTCCCTCAATATGCATGCTTCTACATATGAATACTGGCCAGACCTAAGTGGGTATCGCCCATACCATTTCAGGCATGCATTTGCAAGCATTATATTGCACTCATGAAAGAAAAATATTACAACACCACATATGGTAATCATCAATGAGTGCATGATTCTGACTTAGAAAGGGGGGAAGCCAACCACTGTCAGTCACTTGATATGTCACAATTTAGCACATATTACCTCCCTTTTTTTACACTTTCAACATGGGAAAGGGGCGGGCCCCATTAACCCTTTCTCCATCGGAGGTCTGGCAAGATTGTTTATATAAACGGTAATACAGTAATCCATTATTTTCCTAAAGAACAGGATGCTACTGTTCCTCGATCTCGGCATTCAGATTTCAAGCTACTTGATGTCTCTGGGGTAAATAGTTCAAACTGTATTTCCATTTAATTAGCGAGTTACGCAATTTTACATAATTAGTTATTATAAAGGGTGTACAATATTTTCCTTAACAGCAGAAGACTGCAAAGCATTGAACTGCAGTAAAAGAAATGTTTAGCCCACAATCATTGGTCAATCTGTGGGGCATATTTAGTCATTGCATGTCCAGTATTGACACCAGAAAATTAATATTTAATTGCTTTCATTATCTATAAGTAGATGTTACTGGGCCTCATAGCACATTCAATTTAGGGCCCAAAAAGACTGGTAAGTTGACCTATTCGATCAAGATATATTTAAATTGCTCACTAATTAAGACCTCACTGTGCCCTTAAACCTTCTGGGCCCCCTGCAACTGCAGGGTCTGCTTCCTCAGTAGTTACGCATTTGGCCCTAACTAAGTCAGAAGGCATTAGTCAGGGCCAAATTAAAATATAGGCCCCTTCATATGCAAAGCTTGCAAATCACACACCTAAACTGATCTATGGTAGAAAAAGAGCAAACACATTAAAGTGATACTGTCATGGGAAAAACACATTTTTTTCAAAATTAATCAGTTAATAGTGCTGGTCAACCAGAAATCTGCACGGAAATCCATTTCTCAAAAGAGCAAACAGATTTTTTTATATTCAATTTTGAAATCTGACATGGGGCTAGACATTTTGTCAATTTCCCAGCTGCCCCTGGTCATGTGACTTGTGCCTGCACTTTAGGAGAGAAATGCTTTCTGGCAGGCTGCTGTTTTTCCTTCTCAATGTAACTGAATGTGTCTCAGTGAGACATGGGTTTTTACTATTGAGTGCTGTTCTTAGATCTACCAGGCAGCTGTTATCTTGTGTTAGAGAGCTGTTATCTGGTTACCTTCCCATTGTACTTTTGTTTTGCTGCTAGGGGAGGGGGAAAGGGAGGGGGGTGATATCACTCCAACTTGCAGTACATCAGTAAAGAGTGATTGAAGTTTATCAGAGCACAAGTCACATGACTGGGGGCAGCTGGGAAATTGACAAAATGTTTAGCCCCATGTCAGATTTCAAAATTGAATATAAAAAAAATCTGTTTGCTCTTTTGAGAAATGGATTTCAGTGCAGAATTCTGCTGGAGCAGCACTATTAACTGATTCATTTTTTTCCCATGACAGTATCCCTTTAAGAATTAAGCTACACAGCACAAATAGAGTTGGAGGCATATATATTCTTGCAGCTTTCACTAACCCAAATTATCTTTGACAAGCAATAACAGAAAAGGCCAGCAATCCCTTGAGTGTTTGCCAAACCCTTTACAGAAGTATAATATCCTTATTATGTGTTTAGCCTAACAGACAATAAGAAAAGCTAAATGTAATCTTTTCGGTTGTCCTCAACTACTCGACAGGGTCAATGGAACATGGGACACTCTGTCAGCAAAAGGGAACCACACTACCTGTGAATGTCTCTAGACACCTTGCCATAGCTCTTAATGTAGTTTACCACAGGAATGTCATTCAGACTGCATGTGTGACATTTTTTACACAGACGTTTTTTAAGCAGTAATGAGATTGGAATGACAACAAAGTGCCCAGTGTGCCACTGCATTGTTGAGCACACTGAAGACACTCATTAATGGAGTAGTATCCCTATACAAACCACCCCTTTTGTTATACTGGCCACACAAATAAATGTTAGTTGTGCACTTCAAACTATCCAGTTGTGTTCTTATTTTCCTTAAAACCTACCATCTTTGCGCTGTGGTTGAAGAATGGCAGAACAAACAATCGTTTTTTTTTTGCTTCCACAGCCTGAATGAGTGTACAATAGACTTGTAAATGACTTCTTGTGAATGACAAAGGGTTTAAATTGTAACAAAAAATTAGTTCCATTCTACTAAAGCATATCAAACAATCATCATGTCACAGCATAACAGCTTCAATAGGTTCTGGCCAGTGAGCACCCTAGACTAAACTAAATGATAATCAACATACACTTAAGGGTTATTTAGTAAACCATGAATTTATCTGGTTGGGCTTTTTGGAGCAAAAACTCACATTTTTCAAAATTTATTATACCCTGATTCTGCAAAAAGCCACCATCTCAAAAGCCGCCATCTCAAACCTTTGGAGGTCATATATAAGTCAATGGGAGATGTCCCTATCCCAATTGGATGTTATCGTGGTTTGCCTTGGGTTTAACCTGAAAAAATTGAGCAATTCGGGAAAAAAGTCAGAAAAAATTGATGAGTTAAGGTGGCCATACACAGGCAGATAATGCTGCCGATATCGGTCGTTTAGACCAATTTGACAGCTAATCTGCCCATGTATGGAGGCTTCCGACGGGTCTTTCCGATCGATATCTGGACATGATATAGATCGGGAAGGTTCTCTCGACGACCCGTCGGAGCTCATTGTGCTCGTCGTAATCCGATCGTTAGGCCATAGGGCCTAACGTTCAGATTACCCCCGATATAGCCCTGCCGTTAGTGGCATATCGGGGAAAAGAACAGCTCGTTTGGCGATGTTGCCAAACGAGCTGATCTTATAGTGTATGGCCACCTTTAAGTTATGAAATTTGGATTTTAGTAAATAACCCCCATAAAGTCAGCTGAATAGCAATAGCTGAAGGGCAATAATAGCTTTTAGTATTCTCTAATTGCTTTCACCAGGATGCATCTGGAGCAGCACCAGAATGACTGTTCTGTTACCTGGACATGCTGGCCATTTAGTGTGCTAGTAGGTAAACAAAAGAAAGATAAATAGTAGAACAAGAAGGCAAGCCCTGGAGCTGGAAAGTGTCATGCCATAAAAAAATAAGACTAATTATACGCTATTGTACTTTTCACGACAGGACTGTGGATTTATGGAAAAACCTCTAGGTAGAAAGGAGATGGAATGGAATTCAGAAATAGTTGGATGTACTAAATAGTTACTATTCACAACTGATCCTGTTTCATAGGAGGTATGACTAGAAAAGGCTGGGAGCACCATGCTTCAGTTAACCACTGTTTCTATTTACTATACGTGAATTTGCAAGGGAGAAGTACAAACACAGAGAGTGAATACCCAAGAGGCACTATCTGGGAAGCACACACTAGACTTACATATGTACATCTCTAAAATGAATGTCTGTATGCAGACAAACTATGTACAGTATGTACTATTCGCAGACAGAGCATGCAGACAACATCAATTATTTATTTCCTCTCCCACCTTAATCGCTTGCTTCTGTTATTGACCCCAAGAGCCTGCACTGATGGTTCAAACTGTAAGGGAAAGCTTACTGCAATTTTACTAAGTAGAAAGATTAACTTAGGCATTCTTTACTAAAGTGTGTTATGCAAAATAATGCCACGGAATTTTATGGTGGGAGCAATGTCAGTTTATAAAATGACCAGTGAACATGAGTGAGATGAATGATAAATAGAGATAGATTATTATTATTATTATTATTATTATTATTATTAAATTCATTGATGATAAGGATTTTAAAATTGAAACAACTTATAACTGCAAGATGTATAGAGGAATATGGTATTGAGTTAAATGGGTGGCAAAAAAACCCTCAGAGGTTGGCTAATCATCTGCAGAATAGGTGCACTACACTTTAGTAAACATGGGAGCTGCGTCAATTCTGCGGGGAGAATTTTGATTTAACAGAAAAAGAGTTAAAGACCATTTTAATGAACTTTAGCAAACAGACAACTTAGAGCTGCCACCTGGAAACTATCTCTGTTATATATTTTCCCTATAATTAACATTGGCAGCAAGTATTAATATATACTGTCCAGGTATAAAGGACAACTATCTCTATTACAGCTATGGGGTATTATCAGCTGGAGACCCATTATCCAGACCATAGGGTCCAATTTAAACAACTAGTTACTTTATGATTGAAATGTTATTTCTCTGTAATAATAATTAGTCTAAACAGTTTACTGGATGATAACTAAGCTAGAATAAGTCAATGGCAGAACACCCTTGTTGATGTTTTTTAATGTTTCTAGTAGCCTTAGAGGAGTGCTTCACCTTTGACTTAACTTATAGCATAGTGTAGATATGCATAGACTATTTGCAATTGCTTACCATTTTTATTTTTTTGTGCTTTTGAATTATTTTGCTTTTTGTTCAGCACTTCTTCAGTGTAGAATTTCAACAGCTAGCTGGTTGCTAGGGTCCAGTTTACCCTAGTAACCAGGCAGTGGTTTGAATGAGAGACTGGGACATGAATAGGAGAGGGTTTGAATAGAAACATGAGTAATAAAAAGACAAAACAAAACTTGTAGCCTCACAGAGCAATTGATTTTTGGCTGCTGGGGTCAGTGACCCCAATCGGACAGCTAGAAAAAGATGAATAATTCAACAATTATAAAAAAAAAATAACATACTAAAACTTTGTTAAAGACGAATAACCTTTTTAAGACACAACGTCCCACATTACAGATACATCCCTTATCTGACGAACCCCAAATCCAAAGCACCCCAAATAACCGATTCCATAAAAACAAATCATTGCTCTACATGTTTATTAAATCCTTTGCACAAACAGACGTAATTGTTTTCTTTTTAGTTGTTTATATATTTAATGGTTAACGTGCCTAAGTTTTGTTTGACAGCTGCAACCAACATACAGATGATGTGAGTCACTGACAGATTTCATTGTATATTAAACAACCAGGAAGCAATGGACCTTATTATACACTATGACCACGAATAACCTGCAAAAATATATCATCAGTGGTTAGAGGTGTCACTGGTGTTGCATGTCTTGTGCATCATCATATAATATAATTACCATTTTAAAATGTAATAGTCTATGCACCTCAGTATTCTATAAATTCCATGACTATATAAATACATGTATAACATACATAAGCACACACACATATGGTGCTAACAGTCATTTACTTTTACATCTGTCACATTCTGATGTTATCAAGTGAGAGTACACTTTGCTGCTCAATTTTATGCCAAAACAAAAATGACACCCCAAATTCTGTATAAACAAACATACTACAGAGGGGGTATGTCTATGTAGACAGGGGGAACACACACACAAAGTGCTTAAATCCTGCTCTTCATCTGTACAGAACTGTAGAATATATATTGTTGATACTTTGTAAGTTCTTGTTGCAACAAAGTAGATACCATGTTGCCGACAGAGTGATATTCCCATAGCAGGACTAAAATACTATGCATAAGTCAGGCCTGCAAAATAATAGCCTTCATTATAGATGGCTCCAGACACCACCCCATGTTCTTAAGTTTACAATCTAACCCAGAAGCGCCTCATTCATTTAGAAAGGGAACAAGGAGAGGAAATATGGAAGCTAAATGGTAAAACATAAATCTCATTCAATAAATATTCCCAGGACACGCCGAAAAATGGCACTCATATATTTTAAAGACTCAATGCTTTTCTCTTTTTAGGAGAGAAGTATAAATAGCCCTGCCCCTGTCAGTAGCCTGCTCCCACAATGAAACTGCAAGTGTACGTGCCACAGAATTAGGGAGCTTCATTTAAGTCAGGAAAAAAGAATGCTTGCATCATGCCTATGCTTTACTGTATGATGTAATACAGCTAGAATAGCTAGTTAAAGCCTCTGGCACTTTTGGCTGCCGACGATGAGCAGAAAATGTAGCCATATGACTCAAATGTGGTGTCGGATAATGCAAATTGCATTCAGTCCTGGAATGCGGTAACTGATGGAAATTAAGAATGAAAAAAGATTTCTTTGCCAACATGCTGTGGGACTCATTTTCTATTAGTGGGCAGATTTTGCAGACTTTGGGCTGTCATCTGGCTATGTTACCAACCAGATCAGTAAAAATGGGACTTCACCGTAATGTCATTTACAGGGGATAAAATCATAACAGAGATAGAAAGGCTGAAAATAAAATAAGTATTTTTTGGGGGGGTGAAGGTCCCTAATCTATTCTGAAAATATCAGGAGAAAAAGTATCCAGGAGTAAATAAGCAGAGAAACACTATCCTACACACAAAGAGGCCTTAACTAGAGAGCATTTCTGCACTGATGCACAGAGTTTCCTTCTTGACCCTTGTGGTCAGTCCATGTGATTCTCAAGGTTCCAAGTGTACTTTTCTAAATGGTTGCGGCTGCTGTGTTCTTGTGCAGACTGGAAGCCATCAGGCCAGTGGGCAGCAGATCTTTCATTGCAGAGGAAGCCCCACAGCTTCAGAAGCTGAGCTAATGTTACCGCAAATTTTGCATTTACACATATGACAAGTAAAAAAAATATTTTAATATGGAGCAGGGTTTAAAGCAATGCATTATTCTGTACTTTCCACTAATATACACTACTATATATATTATATATATATATATATATATATATATATATATATATATATATATATATATATATATATATATATATGTTTTGAACTGGCTGCTAAGGATTGATTTTCTTGTCAGAACTCATCTTCGGAAGGGTTCAGAATATAAGGTATACTATATGTAATAAAAGGCACTACCATCAACCCAGGCGCAGTAATCCTTAGCCTTTAAACGGGTGATCAGTAAATGCTAGCTGCTGATTGGATGTTATGGATGCCTTATCACAAACACACAGTTGTATACTGTATCTTACTATCTATCACATGAAACTTGATTTTAATTAGGGATGTACCAAAGCCATCATTTTTGGTTGTGGTTAAAAACCAAATCAGATTACGCCGAATGCAAATCCGAATCCAATTTTTAATTTACAAATTGAACACTGTTCAAGTTTGCAGATGGGTGGCAACGCGCTCTGCAGTAACGGCAATAATAGTAATCGTGCTGCCAGTGTACCCATCGGTGATTATTACTTGGTAATGCTCACTTTAATCACCTAGCTAATAGCTGTTTAACCTCCAATAAGGATTAATTATATCTTAGTTTAGATGAAGTACAAGGAACTCTTTTCAATTATTACAGGGAAAAGGAAATACAGGTATGGGATCTGTTATCCAGAAACCCATTATGCAGAAAGCTCCGAATTATGGAATAGCCATATCCCATAGAGTCCATTTTATCCAAATAATCCAAATCTTAAAAAATGATTTCCTTTTTCTCTGTAAGAATAAAACAGTACCTTCTACTTGATCCAAACTAAGATGTAATTAATCCTTATTGGAAGCAAAACCAGCCTGTTGGGTTTATTTAATGTTTAAAGGATTTTCTAATAGACTTAAGGTATGAAGATCCAAATTACTGAAAGATCCGTTATCCGGAAGACCCCCAAGTCCCGAGCATTCTGGATAACACGTCCCGTACCTGTAGTTTCTAAGAATTTGAGTTATTTCATTAAAGCTGAGTATATGGGAGATGGCCTTCACATAATTTGGATTTTTATGGATAATGGATCTTACAAACAGTTCAGATGTCTGACAGACTCTTGGATATCTGGGAATCTAGGGCTTCTCTAATTTAAATGCAAGTTGCAGTAGCATCATGTTATCCATCATTTAGATGTTGGAGATTGATAGGGATGAAGTTCCTTGTGTGAGTGGTCATAAAGAAGTTGAATGAACTATACAGGAATGTATATACTGATAGGAAAGGATGCTTTGATCACACAGTACCAGTGGTCATGGGGCTTAAAAGGAAATCAAATATATATCAATTGAAATGCACAATACACAGTGCAGATGTTAGACAGATTACATAAAAAACACATTGGTACTGGGGGTCCTGCAATGTCAGGAGCCCATTAGCCACAATGATATCATACAATTTTATAGTTTTTATTATTATTATTATTATAAACATGTATTTATATAGCGCCAACATATTGCATAGCGCTGCAAAGTAAATGTGATTATACAACTAAATCACATGAAATTATATACATAGAACATATGGAGTTACATACATCACAATCAATACCGGTACAAAAGGTGAGGAAGGCCCTATGCAGAAAGAGCTTACACTCTAAAGGGAAGGGAGTAATACACAAGGTGTGGGAGTGGGCAAGATCGAATGAAGTGGGTGAGAAATGTGGTACTGTATGTGGTGTTGTGTTAGGCAGAGTGAGGGAAGGCTTCTCGAAAGAAGTGCGTCTTAAAAGATTTCTTGAAAGCAGAAAGGTTGTGAGAAAGTCGGACAGACCGTGGGGGAGAGTTCCAGAGGAGGGGAGCAGCCCTTGCAAAGTCTTGAATGCGAGCATTTGAGGAGGTAATGAGAGAAGAGTTGAGTAGCAGCTCAGTAGAGGAGCAAAGTAAGCAGTTGGTTGAGTATATAGAGATGAGTTCAGAGATGTAGGGTGGGGCAGAGTTATGAAGTACTTTGAATGTCAGGGTCGGTCATTTGAATCTAATTCTGAGAGGTAGCGGAAGCCAGTGCAGGGATTGACAGAATGGCGAGGCAGAGGAGGAGCGGTTGCTGAGGTGTATGAGCCTCGCAGCAGTGTTCATTATGGACTGGAGAGGTGACAGTCTCTGGAGGGGAAGGCCAATTAAAAGAGAGTTACAGTAGTCTTCTTTTTCTGACTCTTTCCAGCTTTCAAATGGGGGTCACTGACACCATCAAAAAAAAACAAATTCTGTAAAACTACAAATTTATTGTTATTGCTAATTGTTATTACTCATCTTTCCTCTCCTATTCATATTCCAGTTTCTTATTCAAATCAATGCATGGTTGCTAGGGTAATTTGGGCCTTAGCAACCAATTTGCTGAAATTGCAAACTGGAGAGCTTCTGACTGAAAAGCTACATAACGTAAAAAAAACACAAATAAAAACCTACATTATACTAAAAGTTAAACTCAAAGGTGAACAACCCCTTTACTGAACATATTAGACACAACAGTCACCCTTTTATATATCTCTTCCTTGGTATCCGATTTATTAGTGTATTCTGTACACTGATCTTTCATTTACTGCTCCAGTGTGGATTAAAGAGTTTGCCTTTACTGTATATATCTTTCTCCATTTTGAGCTATTGGTTTCCTATAACAACACTCACAAAATATTTCCGCTGAATTAAACGGGAGACCATTGGAATTTACAGTCTAGTTTGGTGGAGGAAGTATATATACAGATAAAATGACTAAGAATTTCTGCTTCAGGACTGAGTTTCAGCTCTCAGCTGCACAGTGTGATTGCAATCCTATTTACGGGCCCTCTGCTTTATGAAATGATCCAATGGACTTAAGGCCTCAGCAGAGGGCCAGGGGTTAAGCTCACACAAAAAGCAGCAGTGTCTGTAGGAAATCTGGGAAACTGCAAGCTCTGCTCTGCCCAGTAATGAATGGGAATTCACTTAAAAGCCTCATCTTACAGTGACAGCAACATCCAACAATCATCCAGCTCTGCTCGGCTGTAAATACCTGAAGTGGCCAGTACTGTGAGTGTGTGTGCCCTTCTGCCTGTAGCATTTCTACCTGTATATAGTGGATAATCTACCCCCTACTGTAATTTATAAAGATATTATGTTACCGACAGGCCCGGACTGGCAATCTGTGGGTTCTGGCAAATGCCAGAGGGGCTGCTGTATGGTTCCATACAAAGTTACCATATAGTGGGCTGGTTGGGGGCTGTTTGGGCTGGTAGGGGGCTGTTTGGGCCTCTGCGTACTTGGAATGGCAGGGCCTATTTTGACTCCCAGTCCAGGCCTGGTTACCGAGGAGTTATGTGACCATATAAAAGCACGACGCCGAAGGCCGAGTGTTTTTATACAGGTCACATAACTCCGAGGTGACTTCTAATATCTTTATAAATTTCAGTAGGGGGTACATTATGCATTATAATCTACATTTTATGTGAAATATCGGGAGGGGGTCGGAGGGGTCAGCGTCCAATTGTGGTTGCCGGCGTCCAAATCGGGCGCGCCGACGTTCAAATTGAACGCGGCGTCGTCATATTTGAACACGGCGGCGTCAAATTCGGACGTGAGGCATCAAATTCGGCGGCCGGGGACCCCTGTTATAAACAGCGCATTCTGACGTCAGAACGCGCCGTTTTAAGGATATAATTTACAGTCTGGCGCCATAGGGAAATGACCAGACTGTAGATTATATGGAGATAATACACAAAAGATATGAATATCTTGTAAATTATATCCTTATAAACGGTGAGTTCTGATGTCATCAGTTATAAACGGTGCGTTCTGATGTCATTTCTGTCACATGACTCACTGAAATTTGTGTATTATAATAAATATAGTACCCCCAGTTGCAAAATATGAGTATATTAGAAGTTAACTCGCAGTTCCATGACCTGTATAAAAACACTCAGGTTTTTATATGGTCATGAAACTCCTCGGTAACTTATAATATCCTTATATTTTACAAGCGGGTGTACTTTATTCACTATATAAAAGCACAGGACATACAGTCCGTTGTGTGCTGCCCAGAAGGCAATAGGTTGCCATGCCAGGGAGGCAGCTACACAGTTAAAGATGATTATATTCATACAAGTCATTTCCAGCCCACATTACAGTATGTAGCCCAGCCCCTACACTGCTGGAAGCCAGTGCTCCTGAAACTCAACCACCAGAGCTGGCGTCCTGCAAGTAGAGAGAGAGAGCGCGCGCTACTTTTCTTGGCACCAGCTGCAGACTGGCCAGCGGTTCCACCACAGAGGTGGCTGCAGAATCCCGCTATAGACACCAAGGCTAAATACTACCAATAATGACTACCTTGTTTAGGCAGTTACAGCAATCACAAAGAATGTTTTTTCCCTCTAAGCTAGACATGAAAATATTCAGTTTATTTAGTTGACACAGTCAGATTTCTCCTGTAGCAGCTATACAAGACTTTCACATAAGCACTTGCAATAGATATGTCCATTGCTCCTGGCTATGCAAGAAGGCTTCTATCAGGGCCGTAACTATAGAGGAAGTAGAGCCTGCGGCTGCAGGGGGCCCAGGAGGCATAGGGGGCCCCACGAGGCCCAAATAATGAGCAATTTCAACATTTGGGCAATCTCTGTATATGTTGGGGGTAGGGTTGCCACATGGCCGGACCGGTAAAAATGATACTTGACCCCCTAGGGAAAACAAATTGGACTATATAGGAAATTCGGTATTTGTTTCCAAAAAAGGTGGCAACCTTAGTTGGGGGGGGGTGGTAAAATGAATTTGTTGTGGGCCCCAGTAACATCTAGTTACGCCGCTGGCTGCTGGGGCCATCATTGGAAGTGGTGGGGTTATAGAAATCAGGGCTACCCAAATGCCTTAGTTGGGGACATGAGAAGATGCAATTAAGCAACAACAGAAAGCAGCAGTCTGGACACAGAATATCAGTTTAGTTAAACAAATAATACAGCCTTAGCAAATGCCCCCCACCAAAACGCCTCTCAGATTTTGGAGGCTCCAAGCCCACACCCAATTAGAGGAGACGCGGTTTGCCCCATTATTAGTTGTGGGGGGGGGGGTTGCAACTCACTGAAATGAAGCTACGGCGCCTGTGTGTGGTCAATGGCAGCCCGGGCTAGCACGGGTTAAGTTTTTACGACTGACAGACAGTAGCAGGGAATGCGCAGGCAGAAAGGAATGCCCCGAACGGTGCGTCTCGCAAAGGAAAGTGCTCGAGCAATGCGAGGAACTTCCCCGAAGAGACAGACAGCTGCTCCCTCACCAGCTGATACAGACGAGCACTCCCCCTCCCTTTCCCCAGCCCACAGGCAGTGCTTACGCGACCCAGCCCCTTTTAATAACCCCAGCTCGTTTAAAAAACCATTCACAGAAGGGGGAAAAGGAACAAGTATTTTTTATAGGGAAGGAATTTTCTTTTGAAGAGCAGCACGCAAAAGCGACGTATAAATGGGCTAAAGAGACTCATAAAAGCTAAAGATGGCATCGTCCACTCAGCAGCAAAGGGAAGTCACGTGGCGCAGCATGAGAAGCAGCAGCTAGATGTGATGGCAGAGGGGCAGTGACTGGCACCATCCATGCAGCAGTTTAAGGTGCACCAGTAACCAGTATACAGCAATAACTAGCAGCTGGCACCAATATCCATCTATCACAGCTATTGCTCTGAATACTGTCATTAACAGCTAATCACACTTACACAAGGCAAGTCATAATTAAGAGAAATGCTGGCAGCTAGTGCAACACAACATTAACTTTGTCATGGATATAGCAGTACCAATGAGAAGGGATTGACTGGGTTTATAGGAGCTGTCACTGGTACTGTCATGCCACTATATACAGAAAGAACACTTCTAACCTGCAGATCTCACACTCCCAACAAAGCTGCCTCCTGTCATATCCAACCCTACAGAGCTCACACTCATAACAGAGCTGCTTCTTGTCATATCCTTCTCTGCAGAGCTCACACTCACAACAGAGCTGTTTCCTGTCATATCCAACCCTGCAGAGCTCACACTCATAACAAAGCTGCCTCCTGTCATATCCATCCCTGCAGAGCTCACACTCATAACAAAGCTGCCTCCTGTCATATCCAACCCTGCAGAGCTCACACTCACAACAGAGCTGTTTCCTGTCATATCCAACCCTGCAGAGCTCACACTCATAACAAAGCTGCCTCCTGTCATATTCAACCCTGCAGAGCTCACACTCATAACAGAGCTGCCTCCTGTCATATCCATCCCTGCAGAGCTCACACTCACAATAAAGCTGCCTCCTGTCAAATCCATCCCTGCAGAGCTCACACTCACAATAAAGCTGCCTCCTGTCATATCCAACCCTGCAGAGCTCACACTCATAACAGAGCTGCCTCCTGTCATATCCATCCCTGCAGAGCTCACACTCACAATAAAGCTGCCTTCTGTCATATCTAACCCAGCAGAGCTCACACTCATAACAGAGCTGCCTCCTGTCATATCCAACCCTGCAGAGCTCACACTCACAATAAAGCTGCCTCCTGTCATATCCAACCCTGCAGAGCTCACACTCATAACAGAGCTGCCTCCTGTCATATCCCACACAGTCATTAGCAATCAATGGGAATGCACTTGGGCAGCATGGAAGAAAAGTTGCCGTAACGTGACAGATGGCCAGAGGCTGGTAAGCAGAGGACAGAAGGTCCAGGCTGAGAGATGGCTTACCTTGCAAGCAGCCTGTTGCATCGTCCAGCTCCATAATCCCCAGGCCCCGCAATAAATGAAAGTGGGAGAGAGCAACAGGACGTTAGTTTCCCAGTAATGTATGAACAGACTGAGCTCTTCATTACTGAGCACAGTTGCTGGCAGAGGAGTTCACGCCCTCTCCAGCTGCAGGAGCCAGTAGCGTACAGGAATGAGTGTGTGGAGAGCTGCAGGCATGGCTCTTTGCAGGAGGGGTGGGAGGGGGCAAAGTCATCAACCAAAAGCAACCTGTTTTCATAGACAAAGCTTGGATACAATAACTACATGCTACATGGGATCTTCTCCTTTTGCCAAGTCCTACCAAAATGGCCATTGCCCCCAATGGTTGTGCCCTAGGCAGCTGCTTCTTCTGCCTACCCCTAGTTCTGGCACTGGATCTAGTAATCAGTTAATAAAGAATTATAACACACCCAGGAACACTCAGGAGTAGAACCTGTAGTTAGACATTAAATTATTATTTATCAAATTGCACATATCAGGTGATAACACACCAACTGTTTCAGAACATGAACTGCCTTCACCCTTGGCTGGAGATAACTTTCTCATATGTGCTATTGAACAATGGTAAGAAATAATTTTATCCATGTGGGTAGATGTGCCTTCAGCTATAATAGAACTACTGTTGCTTCAATTAAAACTGAAGTTAATTTTTCTTTGAGAGCTGTGAGTAAATCACCATTTGCTCATTCTAGGGTTGAAGTTGTGGCTGACAGAAAGAGGGTGACACCATATTACAAAAGCTACTGTGCATCTCTCATATAAGCACATGTGGATGCCCATGGGTTGCAAGCTAGTGCCTGATTGTAAATCTTATGCAAGGTGTGCTTCAGTCACATTAACTGGTACAATAGGCACAAGAAATCTACACGGGGGCAAGAGCAACAATTGACATGGGATTTTAATGCTATAGAGCAGTGCTGTCCAACTTCTACAGTACTGAGGGCTGGAATGTTTCTGGCCTACGTGGTGGAGGCCGATAATGGAAGCCAGTGTTGACCACTCCCTTTTTAAAACCACACCCATTTTAAACCACACCGATGTTATCACAAGAAATTCGAAGACAATACCTACATTAATGGTTGTAGCACACAAAAAGGACAAATAAGTTAGAACTTTTGGAGGTTCACAGATCACTTTCCCACTCTGCCGCTTTCTTTTTGGAGTACTACTTCTCCACACACATGAAAATCTATCATTTGTAAAAAGCGCAGCAGCAGTTTAGTTTGTTTTTGTACAAATTCCCACATAAAAAGTTACACTCACAAGATCAATAAAAACATTTGCATATATAAATTCCTTATCTGTCCATGTCGCTTGTCCACCGCACCTACTTCCAACTCCTTTCTGGGTGTTTATGGCTCCGATTTGTTCCACTCTCACTTCTGTGTCGATACTTGGTTCCTTAAGTGATCCGGACTCTGGGCCTCAAATCCACACAGTTCAGAAGCGGTTACAGTTCTTACTACCACAGACTCCTTAGTAAAAGGATGTTACTAAGGAGTCTGAGTCATTACTCAGTTCCTTGTCATTACTCAGTTCCTTTAGTGATCCGGACTCTGGACCTCAAATCCACACAGTTCTGGAAGTGGTTACAGTTCTTACTACCACGGACTCCATATGATACCAAGTAGTCCGTGGAAGTAAGAACTGTAACCGCTTCCAGAACTGTGTGGATTTGAGGCCCAGAGTCCGGATCACTTAAAGAACTGAGTAACGAAACAGAAGTGAGAGTGGGACAAATCGGAGAACTGTAACCGCTCCCAGAACTGTGTGGATTTGAGGCCCAGAGTCCGAATCACTTAAGGAACCGAGTAACGACACAGAAGTGAGAGTGGGACAAATCAGAGAACTGTAACCACTCCCGGAACTGTGTGGATTGGAGGCCCAGAGTCGGGATCACTTAAGGAACTGAGTAACGACACAGAAGTGAGAATGGGACAAATCGGACAGATAAGGATTTTATATATGCAAATGTTTTTATCGATCTTATGAGTGTAACTTTTTATGTGGGGATTGTACAAAAACAAACTAAACTACTAAACTTAGGGAAAAAAAACATGCTGTTGCTCTTTTTTATAATTTTTATAATCCAAAGGGTTGGAGCTCATTGCAGGGATATCACTCATATGTGAAAAAAGTTTGTCATATTCTTAAATCCATAGGTCTCCTCCTCCCCTGTGGATAACACAGCAACCCCCAGTACATGATTAAACACCTTGGGGACCCCAACCAGGTTCACCTCCCATAAGCAGAGCAGGCAAAGTATGGAAGACACAGGCAGAGTAGGACAGGCAGAGTATGGCTTATACAGGCAGAGTATGGCAGGCAGAGTATGGCTTATACAGGCAGAGTATGGCAGGCAGAGTATGGCTTATACGGGTATGGTAGAGCAGGCTCAGGCAGAGCAGGGTAGGAGACAGGGAAACCTATCAGGACCACTCTAAGTATGTACTATACTATGTGCAGTGACATTATGCCAGTGCTTATCTTACAGTCTGTATGAGGTGTGACCAGGTGAACAATGAAGGCACTGAAAAATAAAGGTCCTTACAGGTCCTTACAGGTGTGAACAATGCAGGGCTTTTACAGCCTGAATCTGAGGTGTGAACAATGCAGAGGCCAGATGATCTCAGTTCTGATTCCTCTTAAATCTTACACAAAGGTAAGCAATCAAAGCAGCAAGACTATAGTCGATGGCCACACAAGGGGGGCACGGGCCGCCAGATGGACTGAACTGCTGTAGAGGAAGTTGATCCCCCTACGACCGTGGGGTCTGTTTCCTCTATAGTTACGCCACAGCATAGTGCCATGAATGTTGTTAATTAATGAAGCCCAGAAAAATGTTTTTTTAAGCTAGTATCTCTTTTTATATCATGATTTTACACTCCGCTACACTTATACATAAAATCATTACACATCATAAATATGCTGCATTTTATATGGTGTACAGTGGCATTAATGAAATAGCTGCTGCTCTAGGTGTAATGATTCAAAATTTACACCCATTAAAGCATTATCTCCATAATGTTAATTACCTGGGCTGTGTCCCCCTTTAGAAGCAAGCTGAGTTGTGGACCATAGAGTCTGTGAAATGCGTAGGAAAAGACAGTCTTGCACCAATTGCTGAACACCACCATATCTCTGGATAACAGCATATCCATCTGAGGAGTCCTCGGATTATGATGCGCTCTTGATGTTGAATTGTTTGTGAGTAGGCAATTTGTGTTCTGTGATTATTTTTATTATGTTCTCTTTTATCTTCACTTCATGTGTTGAGTAACAAATGAATCACGAACCACAAAGCAAATGCTATATGACATGCATGCTGAATATTGACAGTTTGTAAGTACATACCTACAAAGGGGAGCTTTATTCGTGTGTGCACCTTGAGTGGATCCAATTAATCTTTTATCTGAACACCTTTTAACCCTATTGTGGTTGGATTGCTCTCACCAGATTTACAACACAAAACAATATTGACCTATGTGCGCTTCCTTCTCTCTTCTCTTTTAGTTATGTCAGATATGCCTGACTTGGCACATTAGGAGGCCTTTATTTATTAACATCTCTGCTGAAGAGTGTGCAAATGGAGAGGTATGCAAGTGGATGCATTGTACATGGTTGGCACAACTAATTTGTGGCAGCTGAAATTGTGCAGGAAACAACCTTTTTTTACAGTTTGTATTCTGAATCTCCTTAATAAAAGAACCATCATGGCTCAAGAGTCCTCTCTTTAGAAGCAGATAGCCATTGCTGAAATAAACTAATCGTAATTGTATCCATTGCAGAAATTCTTGGCATCCATAAAATTTGAATACTTGAGCACTATAGCTACTAAAAAAAGCAATGCTGCATTCATTATACTGGTTTTTACCAATTAAGTACCATCATTTTAGACCCCTTGCCCTCAATTATCTGAAAATATAAAAATCTTGGAGCAAACTTAATATTACTACAGGCTTTTGCATAAGTAGGCAGTATCCAAAGGGCCTTACAAGGCTTTAATGCACCACCATACTACTAAAACTCTGGCAAGAAAATGTTCATTACTAGGAGATTAACTGATAAAAGTAAAACTTGCACACATATATATATATAGTTACTTTAATTATTATATCTTAGTGGGAACATATCACCTTTCTGTGGGCAGAGTTTTATTAGACTTCTGATGATGAAACAGAAGTTTGAAGAGGGCATACATTTCCTAAAACCTATGCCTTCAGGAATGACCATGAATGATGAACAACTGCCTTAAGAGAATCACAA
Source organism: Xenopus laevis (assembly GCF_017654675.1). NCBI lineage: Eukaryota > Metazoa > Chordata > Amphibia > Anura > Pipidae > Xenopus > Xenopus laevis. The sequence goes on along the minus strand of NC_054377.1, from coordinate 60,438,498 downwards.
TAACACATAGGACTGTGCAATTCTGCAAGTTCAGATCATAGTCTTACTGGCTGTAGAAAGCCCTCTATTATGGTGAGTGAGGTTTGGTGGGATCTAGGTGGCTATCAAAAAATACTGGGCAAAACACTGCTGCTGTTAACATATTGTAAGCTTTATGTCCAAAACTATAAACTCCAGAACTGGGTAGTAACAAAGGTAGGACTGGGAAAAAAACTGTAAGTTGCTCCTGCTTCATTTCATTTTCCATTTATATGCATTTTGAAAGTCAAAATCTCAGCTAACACATTTCCAAATTATACCATACAAAAAAGGAAAAGAAATTCCATCACAACCTCAATGATAAAAATGAGTTTTGGAAGTGCAAGCTTTGTCTGGTTTATATCTAGTCTGGCACCATCCTATGTGTTAATAAAAGCACATCTAACCTATTTGGTCTGCATCTGCCATCACTGTGCTGAAAATAAATTCCATAGCATAACAACCCATCAGAAAGATGAAAGATAGGGTTCCTTTTTCATTAGTGGTCATGATGAAATAGGTATGTTGTAAAGGGGCAATATTCACCTATGGTTAGCATTAGCTGAACAATATAAATGCAGATAAAATCTTTTAATAAAAAGATCATAAGGCATTTTAAAGAAATAAAATAAGGAAAAACAAGCCCCTCTCTTCCCCTGTTGATGCTTGTGTCTCATGTATACTGATAAGGAGGAATTGATTACACAAAGGGTGTAACTTGGAAAGGCAATTTGATTAACCACAATCTCCTTCTCCCATAATTGCTCTAAACTGAGATTTAATCTGTGAACATTTCAGTGACACAGCATTGGTTCAATGATTAGTTGTTTTAAACTAGAGCGCATATCCAGTACAGGCCAATTTTAATGAGCTTATTTGTGCAAAACATAGGTTTCTGTTATCTAGCAGTTAGTATTTACTGGGCTATTGCAGTGTTAATGATTCAAAGTACAATTGTCCCTTTTCCTTAGTTGATTGTGTATTTATAATTAATACAAAAGTAACAGTCACCATATCTTTTCCAAGGCAAGTGATCCTCTAACACACTGATAAACATGTTGAAGTGTCAGTTTTGAACCATAATTCCAGCCTGTGTGTCCCCATATTGCAGGCTACACAGTAGACAATATGGAGGATATCATTTTGATCAGATGGGCCTATTAGATCCTATAATTGGTTGCATCCAAACATATGGCAAGTTATTAAGATGGCTCTCATGATGAGCCCCTTTGTTCTGCTCTGTATTACAAACACAAAAGCCATATAGATTATGTACTGCAAATCAACCAAACACATCACCTGTTGAGTTCTACTCTGATTTTATCTATCTAGGTAATTTAGTTTCACTTACCAGGAATACTGCTGAATACTAGCAAAGACTTATTGAGATTAAACCAATACATATTCCACCACTGTTCATAATGGTACTACAACCCTAATTTGGTTACTGTATCTTTAAATATCAATTAACCCTTGGCAATCCAGGGCCCTGAGTCCCTTTTTTGTCTGCCACATATAATGCTGTTTTGACACCTCTCCCTGCAAGATTTAATCACACCTTAAAGCTCCAATTTTACTAATACAATCAACAACTAATTTAATGACATCATTGTGGATATGATAAACAGATTATGCTGATTGGAGCAACATTCCAGAGGAGATATACCGAAGAAAGATCTTATGAACGTTCATCATTTCCTTGGGTAGAAATTTTGTACACTATGTTTTGGGGTTCTTTACCAGCCTAAGGTAAACACAACCCTTAAGCAGGGAGGACCTGTGCTTCTGAAGATGCCACTGTAGCTCACCATCTTCTTTTCTGTTGATTCACTGCACATGCTCTGTGCTGCTGTCACTTACCTGAGCTTAGGGACTCATTCACAATATACTGCATATAAGAAATATAAAAATAACAATATAAGACTAATCAGCAATTAATTCAGATTTTCATTATATTGCAGTTCAGATACCTATGCAAACTGTATCAGATTTTAATAATCAGCCCTGTAGCTTCAGTTTCTTTGACATGCAAACCACATTTTTATGCTGGAAGATTTGCAGGGACCCCTAAGCTTCTCAACAGCCGCCTAGAACACACCGAGCATGTGCAGTGTCACTGGCACTCAATAGTATATAATAATAAAGAGCTGGAATGGTTGACCCCCTGTGAAAGCCTGGATCATTACTGTTATACAGATAATGAAGCTGGTGTAGTTATTCAGTATTTGTTTAGGTATTAGTTCTGTTTTAAATTTGAAAGAACATTAATATGCCCTTGTTAATGCTTTTGCAATGTGACTGCAATGCTATAACAAAGATGCCTGGCTGCCATTTGTACTTATCGCACAGATTCCCAGTATTCCATTTTCTGTTGAATAGTTTGCCATTAAGGGGGTTATTTACTAAACTCCGAATGCAAAAAATCATGAAAAATTCGGAATTTATTAAACTCCAAGGACGGAAAAGTCAGAATCTGAAAATTCGGCATCTCAGACCTGTCGAGGTTGCAAAAGATGGGAAAAGTCCCAATGATTTTTTGATGTGCGTTGGGTTTTCGGGCAATATCCCGAAGTTTTCGGGTGAAAATTAGAAACAAAATCGTAAAAATCATAAAAATCTTGAGATAAATTCGGACTTTGATAAATAACCCCCTGTTAGATTCTTTTTTATCAGTTGCTGAGATGTCTGCCCTTTGCAAAATATCAACGAAAACTCAGGCCCAAACACATCACCCTATTGGTTTTGATACAACAGCACACATGCATCAGGTTTAATGTATGCTAGTCCCCCTGTAAGTGAAGGCAGACACATGTTTTCTGATCTTAACCCAGAACAGATTCAAAAACATCCTTAAATATGTCAAACAACTCAACAAAGATACCAGAAGGACATTTAGAGATGCTGGTACAGAATATGTACTTTGTAGCATTTGAGAATCTGGAGTCAGGATGCAGAATTGTGTGTGCTGAATTATTTTAGGAAACATACTGCTAGTATTTTAAATGCAAATTACAAACCAAATAACAGGTGTGATTCTTAGCAAAGCAATAACCCCAGTCAATACACGCTTCATGTCTCTGAAGCTAAACTATATGAATCAAACTACTTCCCTGTTTAGGGAATTTTTTTTTAAGTAAATTGTTCCTTTACTAGCAGTTCATTTAAGAAGAAATCTGAGCTCAGCACTGTGCACTTCAGGAAATGCGAAATCTCTGCCATCTATCCACACACCTTGATCGCCTTGTACCACTACAGGACACTGTAAACAATCTTCTGTAATATCCCTGGATAAGAGTTTACTCACATAACTCATAACTTGGACACCCAAATTGGATAAAATAAGCAAAATAAATCAAATGGTTGTACATTGTAGTACAGGTACGGGACCTGTTAAATAGAATGCTCAGGACCTGGCGGTTTCCAGATACCGGATCTATCTGTAATTTGGATTCTCATACCTTAAGTCTACTAAAAAAAATAATTTAAACATTAAATAAACCTAACAGGCTTGTATTGCAGCCAATAAGGATTAATTATATATTGGTTTGGATCATATACAAGGTACTGTTTTATTATTATTACAGAGAAAAATTAAATAATTTTGCAATATTTGAATTATTTGGATAGATAAGAGTCTATGGGAGATGGCCTTACTATAATTGGCTTTCTGGATAACAGATCCCATATCTGTATTTATTATTTAATTAGTGGATAAAGGTTAGCAGGGATCCCACTTGTGTTTGATGCAATATGGTATCATGCTTTCTCTGTAGAAGTAGTTGTTTCAATTTCACTTGATGTTGTTTAATCAATATGATATAAAGGGTAAAATATTATAACCTATGCCCCCTTTAAATTTAGTCCCCAAATGTTTCTGGCCCACTGCACTGTATAATGCACAATCCATATTCAAAGCTGTAAACTGTACATTTAATTTGTTCCCTTTAAAAAAGAAGACTACTATAAAACATACATAATTCATGGATACAGTGACCTCAGCTCTGGAAGGCGTCTGCATTTTCTATAGTGGTGCTGTCCAATTTTTTCCATATTGTGGGCCCATAACCTGACCGAAAACTTGTTTGAGGGACAAATTGTATTAAAATGGTGATGTCATTGTCTATGGCATCATCTAATGGGCATAAAAATGCCTTTGCAGGGCTGCATCCAGTCCAAAGACCCGCAGGTGGACAGCCTTGTTTAACAACATCATTTTAAAGAATAAACCCAGGCTTCTTCAAATGTACTCTCATATTCTCTTTTCTATAGTTATAAGGTAGTGAAGATGTTTGGCAGTACACACTGTCATACAAATTAGGAAAATATATTAGGTGTAAATAATAGATTATAAAGAGAATATATAATGATTACCAGGAAGGAAAATTAGTAGGGTAAAATATGATGAACCCGGTGCCTGGCTTTTATATAACTAACTAGGTCTGGCAGTTCCAGCCTGAACAGTAAACTATGACCAGATGTTTAATTTTATACAGCTAGAGCCTAAACTTCATATCACATGGAAAGAGATTATGGAGTTACACATTCACATACAATAATGATACAGGTATGCTACCTGTTATCATGAATACCAAGAATACTTGGGAACTGGGGTTTTCTGGATAGCAGATCTTTCTGTAATTTTGCTCTTCATACTTAAAGTCTACTAGAAAATCATGTAAACATGAAATAAACCGAATAGGCTGCATTTGCTACCAACGAAGAGTAATTATATCTTAGTTTGGATCAAGTACAAGGTACTGTTTTATTATTACAGAGAAGAACGATATAATTTTAAAAAATATATATTATTTGGATAAAATGGAGTCTAAGGAAGACGTCCTTCCCATATCTTGGAGCTTTCTGGATAATGGATCCAATACCTGTACTGCCATCTTCATCACCTTAAAGTAGTAGGCTAGATTACATAAGAGATTACATAATATGCAATATATTATGTTTTGGTCTTCTATACCAGCCCAAGGCAACCACAGCCCTTTAGTAGCTACACGTATGTGTGTAAGATACCATTCACAGCATGTGCTCTGTTCTGCTGTCAGTTACTGAGCTTAGGGACCAACTTACAATATGATGTATATGTAGAATATAAAAGTCACAATACAAGGCTGATTAGTAATTAATTTGCAGATGTTGACATAAATCACTACAGGTGGGCCATATTTTCTCAGTGAAGGCTTGTGACAACCCCTAAGCTTAGCTACTCAACAGCTGCCCAGAGCACACTGAGAATGTGCAGTGTCACTGACATTTCTATAAAAATCCAAGTTGGTGAGCTGCTGTGCACAATTTTATAGTTCTGGATCATTACTTTTATAGAGATGCTGAACCTTTCAAGCTGTGGCAGCAAGCTAAGTATATAAAACATGGCAACTCTAGTCATGTTAATTTGTAGGTTAGATTTTAGATTTACAGGTGCTTTATTGAAGTGTGTAAATCCTAATAGTTTTACCTTAGGACAGGTACATAAAGGGGCATATTTATTATGTTGTGTAAAATGAAATTGGCCAAGAAAACTGTGTAAAATAAATGGCAAATTTATCAAGGTGTGTTTTATTTTACACCATGTGAATGCCAGATTTGTTGTTATTTTACATTGTTTCCGGTGGAAGTCAGTCTAGGAAAAAACGAGTAAAAAATTTACACGGTGACGCCTGGTGATGTGTGGTGTAGTCTGTTGCTTTTTTTACACCACGCAATAAATATGCCCCAAAGTGTGTTTAGAATTCCTGGTCTGATGTATTGCAGTGTGGTTACATTTACCAGAAAATACAAGAGAATGTGTGTGTGATTGTGTGGGTGGGTGTATAGTAATGCAGAAGTAAAGCAGTGTATAGAAATACAGAAGTAGGACAATGTCTACCTGCATTTCTGTCACTTTCTCATTACCATAATAAGTATACAGTACTTTCACCTGTTCTGTGTGTGTAAATGCAATGCAAGGACTGAGTAGCAACCATCAACTCCCACCTCTTAGGATCTGCTAAAGTATAGGACAACACAAGATACGGCATATGCCTGAACATACTCCTATTATAGTGAGTGCTGGGCCAAGTCGCGCCCCCTTCATTGGCGCAGAGGCTGTGCGAGTATGCATGCACAGAAGAGCTGAGGAACGCGAGTGTGTGACTCTGAAAAAAAACTCGAACATCAAACAGGCTGTTAACATCTTCAAATGGTTCAAGAGACGTCTGCAATTGACTCTTACATGACCTCCACAGGTTTTAGATGGTGTATTTTCAGATTCAAGCCATTTCCAAGATCAAGGTATAATAAATCTCGAATATTCAAGTTTTTTTTTAAAAAAAGTTGAAGATTAGGGGAAAAAACATGTACACACATATCATCATTTATATTTTTTTCACAATTGGACATAGATGCATTCTTGATTACTTCTTTTAGTACTGTATATGCATCATAGTTTGTGAATCCCTCTTGTAGTTTCCTTTCAATTTAGCAAAACCAAATATGATGTATTTTATCCATCCTGCATTTAGAAATAATTGGCAGGCTCGTTTTGCAAATCCTTTTTTTGAATTTTCCTCTAAAATGTATTGGTTGGTCATCCTCTGAAACATATATTTGCCAAAACACAGAGCTGCCATAAAGGAATATAAACCATGTCATTTGTTGGTTGGTTTGGAGCATTGCCTGTTACCTTTTTATTTTCAGCTGACACTTGTAGCCTTCTATTATAATGTATTCCCTCTAATATTTAAACACATCCTCCTTTCTGGAATAGCATATGTTTAGTCCTCTGCTCCTTCTTGTACCCTATGTACCCCAACTCCCCCATAAACCTGAATTTCTCTACACATTCCATCTGTGTTGGTGGTCCATTAAAAAAATATTTATTCAATCTTCTACAGTATGCGTGTTATTCCATTCTATTTTCTGTTTCTCTCTATTTCCATTCTATTCTCTATTTCATTATTTTTCCTTCATTCATCTTCACTTTTAGAACTCCTTCCAACCTTCTCTTGCCTTCCTTCATTAAATTTTCCTTCAGTTTTTTATTTCCGCCCTCTCCCTTTTCTCTTCACCTCCTTTTCTTTTTCTGACATGTTACATCCTCCCTCTGCTTTGTCATTTTCCACTTTCTTCTTCTCCCCCTTTCATTGCCTTGTGTTCATACTACATAAACACACTATATAAATAATGGATGATAAATATATAAACTTTTCTTGCCTAATGCATCTTATCACCCTGGCCACGTGCCCTGAAAAGGAACAGGCTCTTGTTTCCTCCCTGTGATGGTTAGCCAAATTGAAAGTAAAACATTGAACCCCCTACCCAGAACACTTCTTTCTAAAGTAGGCACTTAAAGAAAAAGATGGAGGAAAGACTAAAGAAATTGTGTAGCTGCAGTGCAAACTGTGAGCAGGAACCAAAGCTCATGAGTCTGAAGGCAGGACTCATATAAATATATGCATATGCCCCAGTTGGCTAGATTGTTCCTGTATTTCATTATTCCCTGCCTTACCATCTTGGATTATCTCATGGTTACAATAAAGTCATTTTGAAAACTGATGTCCTGTTTCTTCACGAACCACCAATCCTGTTTTTGATTTTTCTTTATAATTACCCTCCATACACACCATTCCTACTTACCATTTCTCTCCAGGCACTATATCTGCTACATTTTATTTTAAAAGCAGATCCAGCGTCATCCTCTTTACTAAGTGCTCCTTTTTTGTTGCCAAGGCCTCCCCTGGTTTCCCATATATTTTACAATCACATATAAAAAGGCTGCGCTGTATGCAGACAATATTATTCAACCATAAATCTTGTTTACATTTTTTGCTGCAGATAATATTACCATTTATCTGTCTGCCCCTTGAAAGGATCTCACCAATTTACCTGGGCTGCTGACCTTTGCTCTTAATTCCTGTTCCTAATCTATAACATTCTTCAGAATATTTTACTGGTTGTAAATGATATGAGTTCTTTTAGGATTAGCTGTTAAGTACAGGTTTGGGACCTGTTATCCAAAATGCTCAGGACCAGGGATTTGGTATAGACTTTTAGTCTACTTAATAATAACATTAAATAAACCCAATAGGATGTTTTTTACTCCAATAACAAATAAATAAAGAATTAATTATATCTTAGTTTACAAGGTACTGTTTTATTAATACAGAGAAAACAGAAATCAGTTTTATATTTTAGAATTATTTGATTAAAATTGAGTCTATGGGAGATGGCCTTCCGATAGTTCGGAACTTTCTGGATAACAGGTTTCTATTATATTATGTCACAGCACTGCTTCCACAAATATTCATCTTGAACTTTTTGAAACCTAGTAACTGTGGCATATGTACTGGAGAAGATGCCACATCCTTTACCATCCAAAGCTAAATATTCAATAGGAGATCCCATCTAATGAAAGAAAAACACAGCAGCTCAAGGAGCAGAGAGGCCCAAGGTGTGGTAATTTAGGAAGGCCGGGCAGCAGCCATGAATAAATCCTTTCACTTTGGTCCAGCTACACAGGACACTGCCACAAGCTGAAAAATTTCAAGGATTCCACTGCTCAGAGCCAGGCAGAAGAAAACATTAGCAGAAATATGAAGACACATAGTTTGGTATTTTTTTAAACATCACATAATCCTAATATTGATGGAACGTCTCAGGAAAAAAAAAATCAATGCTTCTTTCATGGGAATCCATTTTTTTCCATCAAGTATTTAATACAAAATGGAAAAAAGGTTCCACCTGACCATAAATCCCTTGGGAAACAGAGGTGTGTCCAAAACAATATATTTAAAAATCTTCCCGTCCTCATGTAGTTAAAATGCACAGTGGTTGGCTGGCAGCTCCCTGCTGATGTCACTTCTCTTACTCAATGGGTTTAATTTCCTTATATTTTTGCTTTTCATTCTGACACTTTATAAGTAAATCTGACAGTCTTCTAATTCATCAGAGTAAAAAAAGCTGCTATTCTCAGATCAGGGCAATTACAGGCTATTTCTTTAGCAAGCTTCGTGCACATATCCGTAAACTGTCTGGGTAACAACCGAGGCATTGAACTGCATTAGGAGTTTTGTAAACTTTGTATGTATAAACATGGCAGATGGCATGAATGAAATGAGTGTGTGGAATAGCTGTATAGAACACGGTCTGATGATTATGTATAGCTCATTCATTGATTGCCTTTTGTATTTGCACCCAAAATTCTTTGATGCTCAGGTTCTTGACCCAAGGAAAATATACATCCAAATAACGCAAATCACAACTATTTCAGTTATTAATGTTAATTATTGGAAAAATGCCAATAACATTGCATGAGTCCATGAAGGTTTTAATAATCTCCAGAGACTTCATTAGATATTAGCCCACTCTAAACTAAAAATAGCTGTGTGTTTATTTTGGTAGCACTTATATCTCTTCCTTGCATGAGGAATTCCACTTATACTCTGCACAGCATCTGAACAGCACACTGGATAGCAAATGTGTACCTTTTTCACACACAATGCACTGGAAGTTTTTATTTTGGATGAGGGGGTTTTCCACAATAAAGCCTTAAGATTACTAATAATAAAAAAATCAACATGGATTCTTAGGGGGTTATTTATCAAGGTCCAAATTTATCTCAATATCGGCTGCTACAAACTCCGATTTAAGCCGCTTGGATTTTTAGCGATTATTTATTATTACATTTTTCCAAAAATTACCTTTGCGGGAAAAGCTCTGATTTTTATTTATTTCAGGAATTTTCCACCGAAAACTCCGAATTTTTTGGACTTTTCACCCGAAAGCTCCGAAAACATTGCGGAATTGCCCAAAACCCCCGAAACAACAAAAAATCAATGTTGAATCAAAAATTCATATTGACTTTTATGTAACCTCGACAGGTTTGAGTTGCCGTGTTTTTATATTCGGCCTTTTTAGCCCTCAGGGTTTAATAAATTCTGAAAATTTTTTGATTTTTTTAAAAGCCTATTATATCACAAAAAATAAAGAATTTTTGGATTTTGGGTATTCGGAGTTTAGTAAACAACCCCCATAGTGATGAGAGAATCTGTCCCATTTTGCCTCGCAAAAAAAATTTGCAAAGCTGCGGAAAAATTTGCGAAATCTTGCGGAACATATAGAAGTCAATAGGCGTTTTTACGCGCGCAACAATTTTTCTCGCTCCAAATGCATTAAAGCCAATGGGTGTTTTTTTCTAATGGCGACTTTATTGTCCTAATGCATTAAAGTCAATGGCCGTTTTTTCTTAAAAAATTTAATTAAAAAATGTAAAACCACTGAAAATATGCATGAAAAAGGCAAGAGCAAGGCACAACTATCCAATATAACCAAATGCTAAATTATAACTTTACACCTAAATGTTATGCTGAGAGTGACGTAGAGAAACAAATAAACTTTGCATATGTGACATAATTAAGAATTACAAAGAAAAAAAAAATACATTACAAAATCCTTTAACATTCATTGATGTATTCTGAGTCAGACATTTTCCTATTGTACAATGGAAAAATGAGTAACAAGCTAAATTTAAGCTGGTTATACATTAAGAGAACATTTTGAGGGTTGCAAAAATCACGAAAATGTTGTGATTTTTTTTTTTTTTATAAAAAATCGGACTCACAAATTTTTCAGAATTTATTAAACCCCAAGGATGGAAAAGTCTGAATCTGAAAATCTGGCATCTCAGACCTGTCGAGGTTGCATATATGTCAATGGAAGTCCCAATGATTTTTTTGATGTGTGCTGGGTTTCGGGAAATACCCTGAATTTTTCGGGAAAATGTAATAATAAATAAGCGTAAAAAACCTGAGCGGATTTGATCGGAGTTTGTATCAGAAAATATTGAGATAAATTCAGACTTTGATAAATAACCCCCATCGAGAACAGTTATAAACGAACAGTCATAGGACTATGATCATTCAGTAAAGGGAAACATTAAAGGAAAACTATACAGTTTTCTATTTATGATTACCCAATGGCACATACTACTAAGAAAGTATATTATTATGAAAATGGTTTATTTACATGAAGCAGGGTTTTATATATGAGCTGTTTTATGCAATATAAACACATTGTTCAGAGGTATAGTATTCCTTTAAGAGCAACAACGTTGAGATGAGAGCCTTCATAAGAAAGATTGGTCAGATGACAAAGATCATCATACAATATCATCCTACACCGCTAGCATTCAATTCAGTTAATGAACAATCACATGGTCATTTTAAGGATAAATGAAGCCCCATGACAACTTATGCCAAAATACCTTTTGCACTGCATAAGCTTTAGTGTGATTCCTCAACGACAGTAACTCAATTCCGATTAGTTTTTAAACTTTTATTCTGCCTTCAGCTTTCCCACTGGATGTGGTTACCCTTTCCTCAGCCCAGTTCAGTACTCACACATGAATTGCACACCTGCGCTTCCAGCTGCCATACATGATGTAAAAGGGGGATCTAGGGCAGACCCAGCAAGACATGGGAGGCAGGGGTGGATTCAGTAGCTATAAATTACTGGCTAGTTGATCTAATGGTCAGCCAAGTAGCATTCATACCTTTGGGCCACTTGCCTGAATTAGTGAGTCTGGGAAAAAATGACTGGAGTTGGTTCTGCATCTGTCAATACACCCACTGAAAAAGGGTCTGGATAGGCAAATTACAAACTGGCAGATTGGCAGGATGGTCTATCAAAACTACCCACACTGAAACAAGTTACAGTTGGATTTGACAATCATACATTGTACTTTTTAAGGGCCATCCTCCCATGTTTGATCTCCTTTATTGCTGGCACCAATGTCTAAAGTTAAATGCCTACCAGGATAAGAAAATCATTGGAGATAAAACATATACTTTATGTAGTAACCCAAATTTGCCTTGACACTGCATATATTTAACCATATTTAACCTGATAGGAATGTAACTTCAAAAAGTTTTGTTGCCCATTCTCGAGGAGATTAAGGGCAGACAATGAAATGTCCCATTTGCCATTACCCTTACAACACCATTTATGGCTTATTTTGTCTGACATGCCCTGATAGCCAACCACAAAAATGGTAAAGGTGAAATAATAAACTGTTAGAAGACTGTGCTGCACACATGTCATTCATTTTAAGAAAAAGGCAGACCCAAACTCGAGACTTAAAGGCCTTCAAATCTTTACTAGCAACCCTTAGCTACAATGTATTTCACTTATCACTGACCCTGGGCAAATTCTGAAAGAGTCACGTGCCATAAATATTCTTTTGCTCTTTCTGCCTGGACTGATAAAACCTGTGTTTAAGTTTGCCCCCCAATATACCATTTACAAACTATTTTAGGTGTTTCTTAAAATTCCATCGTCTCAGCAATCTGATAAGCCCTTGCTATCACATAGCCAAGTGGAGAATAACACAACTACAGTGTAGATCAGCTGTAGACACATCAGGCTGTAAACCTAGAAGAGGTAATAAAATTAAAAACTATGTCCGTCATCAACAGGTTTAAAGATATGCCCATAAACCCCCACTTCCAGCTCTACTTATTCAAACTTCCCATTCAAATCTTCCATTTCTTCAATAACCTTTTCTTAAACAATGTTCCATTATAAAAAAAAAATATTAACTAATATACAACAACCGTAATACATGATTTTACTCTCGGATCATATATAACTGTTTGACACAGAACAAACTTGTACTTTATTGATTTGCAAACACAATAATTCAAGTAAATGTACACCTTAAAGAAACGTTTGGCATAATGTAAGTAGCAGTAGTTTAAGATACAGTACTTTGCAGTTTGCTCTCAATTTTTTCTGGTCGATTTTTTTAGGGGGAAAAATCGATTTTTAGAGGGGCAAAAAACTTGAATTTTTAGAGATTCACCATACCCCAAAGCTGCTAAAAATCGGAATCTTAAAATACTCCAGCTAAAACAGGTTGTGGTCATGTTGAAGTCAATGGCAGATATCCCTTTTACAAATTGAAGATGAACATGTTGATCTGCGCTGGTTTTCGTATGATAATCCCAAAAAGTCGGGGTTTTCGGGCAACAACTATCATTTGGGTGTCTAATTTGCACAATTCGAAGTGTTGCACAATTTTGTGGAGTTTTCCTGCAACTTTTTCGATCTGATTTTTTGAGTTAAATTTGTGAATGGGAATTAGGACAAATTTGTTTTAATTATGGACTTATTTGTCCATAGTAAATAGGCAGTTTTGTAAATATAAGAATGGAAAATTAAAAGTAGAGGGTCTCAAGAGAAAGGTAATCACTTAGGACAACTATAACAATGAAACCTCAAAGAGAATCATTTTTCTAGTGGTCAGATGAGAGACAAAGATAAGAGACTAAAAAAATGAAGATTGTTTGATAAACCAAGATATACAATATGATGCTCAAACTGAATCTTCATCTTCAATAAAAGAAAGAAAACCAAATACATGCCAATCTGCTAACAATTAGATTTCCTGGAAAATGGAATGGAAATATTTGGACTCTTAGCCACCAATAATATTCTCATACAAAGGCTACTGAAAGATATGGTGCCACAATGGCGATGCTGGGAATAAAACTTGTATTACACAGAGTTTTACAGAAAATGTTTTTTACAGAACCTGTCCCAGCAGAGCTTACAATCTGTTTCCTTGTAACAGGTTTACACTCCCATGATAGGATCACTTTATCCTATGTGGAATGCTATGCCTTTTCGGTATAAACTACGGCTTGAGATGCTTATGAAAAATGATAGTACAGGTATGGGATTTGTTATCCAGAATGCTCAGGGCCTGAGGTTTTCTGGATAAGGCATCTTTCTGTAATTTGGATCTTCATCCCTTAAGTCTATTATAAAAACCATTCAAACATTAAATAAACCCAATAGGCTGGTTTTGCTTCCAGGAAGGATTAATTCTATCTAAGTTTAGTACAAGGTACTGTTTATTATTACAGAGAAAAAGGAATCATTTCAAAAAATCATTTTACATTGCATTTGCATTTTAAAGATGGCTATTTACTAAAACTCAATTTTTTCTCATATTTTTATTAAACCAAACTCTACCAAACTCCCATCCACAATTTTATCTTATTTATCAATAAAATAACTTTAAAAAAAAAAACGGGTCGGGAAAAAACTCTATAAAATCTAGTGAAAACACGAAATGCCTAAATTTGTCAGACGAAATCCAGTGTAGATCACAATATCTTTAAACCGTGAAAAGGACATCTCTTATTGACTTATACATGACCTCGATAGCTTTGAGATGGCATATTTTCACATTCTGACTTTTTGCAGCTTCAGGGTATAATAAATCTCGAAAAATTTTAGGGTTTTTTTTTTCACTAAAAAAAATTGAGTTTTTGGCCAAAAAATACCTGACCAGATAAAATTGTGGTTTAGTAAATAACCCCCTAATTATCTATGTTAAGCAATTTCCAAGATACTAACAGCTAGGGTTAGATCCCTTTTAACTGACATTTTAAAACTAATACAAAAAAAGCATTATTTTCAAATTCTTATTTGCCTTTATTGATTCTCTCCCTCACCAACAAAAGTAATTGTTTATTTTTCTCCATTACATATGGAGATCGATCATCATCCCTTGGTGGAGCTTATAACTTTATAAGGTGATTGTATCAGTACAGGAACATTTCAGCTACCGTTCTCTACATGTAATTAAGCTCCAAGTTCAAAAATTCAACCACAGCTGGAGGGCTGCAGGTTGGGTTTCAGGCATTGGCTGTGAATGAGGGTCGCTAAAGAACTTCTAACCACAAGATGTGGATGCCAGTTCCCTTTGCTCATATCCTTTACCTGTGTTCTATGGTCCTTCCTCCCTCTACATCTCAGTTGTACGCAGAATGTCAGAGTGATACAGAAGGCACATAGTACTTCTCTGTGTTATGAGTCCTGCACACACATAGATGTTATTATATTTATCTGGCCCCAGATCTCTCCTCTAATATTTTTTTAGCAGTGGACTAAATATTTTTAACATATGCAAACATGCATGAGTTAAGCAGCTGCAGGTTTTGGGGAAAACTTTGCTTTGCATACCATGGCAGAGACAATGGCATCTTTCTCTTCCACAGCATCAACTGTCAGGCAACTCTGTCAGTGGTTTCAGCTGGAAGTGAGAAATGTATTAAGCCCTGTTTGTGTGTTAAATGATACCTTAGATTTCTGCTGCATGCAGCAAAGCACCACCACACCTGCAATATCTAAATTCTACACAGCTGTCACTAGCACATTCTCCTAGGTTTTGTTATGTATGTTCATCAGTATATCATCTTCATCTTACATCATATAATAATGCGATTCCCCAACAGCAGACAAAACCAATTGTTTCCACAGAATGCCAGCCTAGGCCGCAAATGACAAAGGGGATGTTCTATTAAAATGATATGTACCATCCAGAAATCTCATTAATCAAGAGCATTGTATGCATCTACTGGAAAAACTCTTTAGAAGCAAAGCTGCCAATTGCTTTTCTTCTCCAGGAACTTCGATGGATGACAGATAAAATCTGCAATTATTATTGTTACTACTAATACATATTTTTAGAATACCAACATATTCCGCAGCGCTGTACAAAGCAGATACAGAATTAGAACCTGTACATAGTGATCAGTTAATTTCAAGTCTTGTTCCACAAAATAAAATGGAGTGGGCTAATGTGTTTTCCATCCCATCCCATGTGAAGGAGTTATACTGTATTTCTGCTTAAGTTTTATTTTATAACGATACTATGTAAAGACTAACTCAATGGTCTAGATTTTATACAAGGAAAAAAATATTTTATTGCACAAGAAATTAGTTGTCATACAGGTATGGGACCTGTTATCCAGAATGCTAAGAACCTGGGATTCCAATAAGAATCAATTATATCTTAGTTTGGATCAAATACAATGTACTGTTTTATTATTACATAAAAAAATTAAATCATTTATGAAAATGTAGAGGTCATCTATGGGAGATGACCTTTCTGAAATTCAGAGCTTTCTGGATAATGGGTTTTCGGATAATGTATCCCATACCTTTATATCCTGTATATGAGGAAATTAAACTAGATTATGGTTGTTATAACTGATTTTGTGCACTCAGGCAAACATATACTTACCTATGGTTATAAGTCAGGTACACTGCCTCAGATATACAATTAACATTTACTGTAGATAGGTAACAAATTAACAGATGAATGGGTAACTGGATAGGCTACAAATATAAAGCTATCTTAAATGACTCCTGGTAAAATTAGACCTAAAGAGCAAAACTGCAATCTGTTCCATTTAATAGGATTATTATTTATTATTTTTTTTATTATAATAATAAATACAATTTAATAGGATTAACAGTTCTGGGCTAGATTTAAAGGAGGCTAAGGTAAAATAGATTTACTAAGAACCAAATTCATTGGGCAAGCAATATTTGCATGCAAAGTCAAAAGGACCCAATTTTAAAAATGTATACTCCAGAAACGGGGATGCATTGCACATTCTTCCTTTAACATTTCCAAATAGGAGGCATTGTAGGCTCCATGGTTTGCACTTCTACCATGCAGTGTTTGGGTCTTGAGCTTGATTTCATCCAGGATACTCTCTAAAAAGAATTTGTATGTCCCCCCCCCTGTATCTGTGCAAATTCTCTCATGGTAACCCACACATTATTATTATTATTATTATTATTATTATTATCAACATATTCTCGCTTCTTGAATTTATATATTCTATAATTCACACATTTATATACATGTCAGACCTTCTTGATGTAAATACTGATGATATAATTTCTTTTCAATGTGTTTTCATATCTCATTTGTAAATATTGCCTGGTAAAGCGGTTCACAAAAATTAAAAAGTCCAAGTTCAACCTATATATTATAAGGCATTTGGCATATTCTACATCCTTAGAGGGAAACCCCACTTTTTCTAATAATAATCCATTATATCGTTCTATATCATTTATTTTTTAAAAAGACAGCCATAAGCCTTCATCTAGATATCGTGCTCACCCTTTTTGGCCTGGTAAAGAGGTTAACTTAGAGACCGGGAGGGGGGGGGGGTGGAGGAACCAGGGTAAATTCACAGTCCTGAAAGTCAAATTGAGTACACATTAAAGCAGGCCTTCTCTCAACACACCCCTACTTAAATAAGTTCCTTTATGCCTGATGTGAAAACCAGTGTTATTGCATAAGAAAAGCCATCCATATTTTTATTACTAATACACAATGTTGCTTTTTTTTCTTTAAACAAACACCAGATGAACTGCCATGGTCCAACTGGATTTTGTGGTCCCCTGATGTGGTGTCAAATTCAAGTTAAAATGTCCCCAGCTGCGTTCCTTGTTCTGCCTACTAGTCAGGTATTGATGTGTCCCTCTTCACCAACTTCAAATATGGAGAGGTACTAAACCCCCTACTATGCGAATATCTGCCATAAACCAAAGCATACAAACTTCTTCTGATTTCCTAGAACTGTCCCTCAAGGATTAAAAAGAATTGATTAGAGGTGAAATTTAAATACCAGCTTCAGCCAGGCAGAAGAAAACACAGTGATCTATTTCACCTACTTTACATCTGTTTACATTTATTGGTTTTTTTTTACAGCAAACAAGTAAGAACAAAAGTTTCACTTAGGATGAACTGGATCTACGGTATATATAAAAAGTCCAATGTGATATTATCAAAGTCTGTCAATTTGTAATTGATAGCCATTGGACATCTAGATTCTGAAAATACATTGCATTCTTACAAAAAGCCATTTAGTTCTTCAGAAGTTAGGGAATCGCTGCTCACCTATGTTTTTATTCCTTTTTATTTTAGGAAGTATCCAATTAAACCAAGGCAAACCTTGACCTTCAATCAGTTCTGGCCATAGACATTGCCAAACGAGCGGATCTTTCCCCGATATGCCATTAACGAGCATGGCCGTATGGCTGAATTATTCGATTACGATGTGCCATGGGCTCTGGCGGTATCGATTGGGTCAAAATCAAACCTGACCAAATGACTATTAAAGGATCAGAGACTGCCTCCTGTTTTCATACTGCAGCAGCATGGGTTAAACTGAGTGGGAGGGGGGATGGTGTTAAGGGAGTAGAAATGCCTGCAGGAGTTGGAGTGGGGTTTGTTGCATGTCTTCAGCTATAAGAAGGAACTGGCTGTGATAATTCTAAAATATCCCTTTTAGCTTTATTTTACCTCTGCTGAATATCTTCTCAGCAGGTCATTTTTGACTGGGTAAATCCATTAAGGAAGCACATAGTAAAGCAGCCAATAGCTGACCTTTTCAAATACTTAGCTCAGTGCTTTCGGAACTGCTCATAATTGTTTAAAAACACTTTTATTAACAGCCTTTGGCAGACTAGAATGTGAATGTGTACAAAGCAGATGGGATGAGTTGGCTAAGACTTGCTCATCTGCAATGATGTAAAGAGCCTGCATCTCTCTACAGAGCTAGCTCATTTATTTTGCTGATGGTATTACAGGAGATTGCATGTATTCTTAATCAGTTACAATACAAAAACATTCAGTATAAACAGATCAACACTGAGCAGATTATTTTATAGAATTGCCTTGGATGTCGCCTATATATTAATTGGGTTTATTATCATACATTGCAAATTGTTTAGGCATTTCCCTGTTGATGTCCTAAGTTGTCACCAGCAGGAATACAGCACACTTCTATGTAATAAAAGGCACTGGGGCTCATTTATAAACATTGGGCAAATTTGCACCTGGGCAGTAACCCATAGCAACCAATCAGTAACTTGCATTTTCCATTCATCTGCAGGTAGTACAATGAAGAAAACCTCTGATTGGTTGCCATGGGTTACTGCCCAGGTGAAATTAGCCCAATGTTTATAAATGAGCCCCACTAACTTTGTTCAGTGGCAGTGACCTATAGCAGCCAACAAGATGTTTGCTTTTAAACAGGTGACCAATGAATTCTACCTGCTGATTGGTTGCTATGGGTTACTTCCCCTGGGCAAAGTAGCACCTTTTAATACATAACCCCGAACTTTGTAAGACTGAAAAAAATTACTAAACTATTTGTCCTCCCTTGCACTGGCATTGGTTCTCTTATCTGGAATGCTTATGACTAGGGTTCTTTCCATAATACCCATAATCACCAAAACATTCAAAACACCATATGATTATTTGCTTCTACCAGCATAGATTTCTGTTAGCTTAGTTATCATTAAGCACATAGTACTGATTTCTTGTTACAGAGAAAGAGGAAATAAGTCAAGTTTAAGTTGCTTAAACTCTTTTTGCTTTCCTGTATTTTTGAGCTTTTTGGTCTTTACTGTGCTTTCCCTTGGCAAACTGGGTGTGATTCAATTGACAACCTAATTGGCATCAATTTGAATTGTACAACTAGTTTCTTATTTAAAGGGCCAGTCATTCTCCAATGAATTTTAAAACTGCAAAACACTCACTAGTGGATAACTTAGGCGGTCCCTCCTGCAACAATCACCAACAACTAGAGTTGGGGATAAAGTAGCCACATTATCGATCACAGGAGGTCAACCAGGGGTGTCACCAGCAATCAGGGGAGAGATTAATATTTCTAGTGGTATGGAGTAAAGGAACAGAATAGGAATGGGAAATTTTAATAAAAGGGTCAGAAAAAAAGAGAAGGAGGGGTAAAATCATTAAATATACATGTACAGTAAAAACCCCTTACCTAAAATGGCTACAATAAATAGGTTTGTATTGAAAATATATTCTGCCTATTGTTTTAATTAAATCATAAATCATATTTTCCATAATCATCAAACTCGCACCCCCTCCTCCTTTTATAAAAAAGGGAATTTGTTCTTAGCTCCTTATCTACATTTCATCAAACAAACCCCTCCGTTCCCTAAACTATAGCCTTTGAACATCTTATTATCAGGGCTTCTAGTGGATTGGTAATTGATTTTATCACCTCTTCATCTGCTCTACAGAACCAGGAGGTGACAAACATTGCTAAAGTAACACTGAATTCTTTTTGTTGCTTTGTATCAGAAATGTTAGTAAAAAAGAATGTTTAGCATAAGGCGTATTCATTGAGCCCTTTAGAGAGCAGTACATAAAAGAGAGCAGCAAGGAGAGGAAGACAAACATGATAGGTACTAATCCAGATTACATTGGTAAGTGTTGCGGAATAAAGTGAGCTCAATCATTAGAGGGTGTTGTTATTGATCTCAGTATAGTTTAAAATCAAACAGTAGGCAGGCTTACTGGCATTGTTTAGTAGCCACTTTTATGGCTATGTTCCCTTCAACTTGTACTTTAGTTAAAACAATTCATATGATATAAGCAGTCACAGCTCTCGACAAGGAAGACCAAAAGAAAATAAAAGATAGTCAAGAGAGCTTTGAGATGAGCAATGTGTTGCATGTGCTGACATCATTCTTTAAAAGTAATTGTGCCCAAAGATCTTCCTCTACTTGTGTCATCTTCTGATTCTGAATCATGCTCCTGTTGATGCAGGGGAACCAAAGATATGCCAACCCTTAAACTGGTGGTGGAATTTCTAGGGTTTCCTCTTCACACTGCTTCAATAGGCACATAAGACTTGTAGCCAGTGAATCATTATATCATAAATTATACAATCCCCAGTTTTACAAACTTGGATCAGATTGTCAGAAGTATAATCTACAATTGTGGTAGTTTTGCTGCATCCAACGGAACTACATTGGTGCAACTCAACCAGACTCAACCAGAATGAAGACTCAACCAGACTCAACCAGAATGAAGATGATATTGTTGAAAAAAAACTCTAGGTAAAAAAATTTCCAACAGTGCCTGATTAGCAATTGCATTCATAAATGATCCTTATTATGTTCAAGAATGAAGTCTGTTATCTGGAAAGCTAATATCCAGAAAGCTTGACACTATCTTGAGCAAATAATTATTATTTTTAAAAAGGATTTCCTTTTACTCTGTAATAATAAAACAGTACCTTTTACTTGATGTCAACTAAGATATAACTTAAAAAAATCCTACCGGGTTTAATCTGTAAATAATTTTTTAGCAGTCTTATGGAGATCCAAATTACGGAAAGACCCCTTATCCTGAGCATTCTGGATAACAGATCCTATCCCTGTGTTTATAAACAATATAACTAAATGTGTAAAAACAGAAATAAAACTAGTGTGAAAAACTGTGGCAAAATGATCAGTGTGCTGGTTTGGGAAACTCATATTATACTCCACAGTACAGAAAATGTAATAGTAGACAGGCCCTCTAAAAGATCAGTTAGATCAAACAATTAAACTAGGAAAAGCTGTCTTGTTTTCTTTTTTTTCTTCGGGGTTAACAAGCAACAAAGGCGTTATAGCTCATCACATTACAACCACCTATGTAACTCAATCTGATATTTATGGTTTGCTAATCAGTGCTGAACATAGGTGTAAAGTTGATCTACTTCAAATATAAGGAAAGGAACAACATTGCAGAGTGAAATTCAAGACCAGTAAGACTTCAGGGGTATGGAACATTTTTGAAGGAATACTAACAGATTCCACACTCTGAACGGTTAGGGCAGCTAATGATAGCTTTCTCTTGCAGTTGTACTTATTTATTTATTTTAAAATCAACCAATTTCAAGCATATGCTGTACTTGTGCACTGCCTTATAAAACTCTGCTAAACAGTTCTCTGTCTCTGTAAAATTCCTTAAAACAGAATTCCTGAGCACAGTAAACAGCAGTTTGATGCTATTTGCTCCTAACAACAGAAAGTCCTAATACAATATTGATTCAACCTCCTGATCTGTTGTATGCCTATGACCCTATGCACGCCCTGCATGCTGAGGCAAACTGGAATACTGTCCGTTTCCCTTTTTCTTTCTTATCTTTGCAAGCTCGCAATTAGCAAACAGTTAATACCAGTATGTTAAATCCACAGTCTAGGGTTAGAATTATGCATTGTTACATTCTATTTGCTCCTTCCTGATTTAAAGTTGTGGTACATGGTTTTTGTTTGATCAGCACTATCCATGCAGGAGTACAGCTTGTCAAAACGTCTGTAAAAAAACTTCTGCAGAAGTCACACTTTGTGTATCACAGGAAAAGGCCCTTTTTGTATGTGTATGGTGACCATATGGCCTCAAATCTTCTGGAAAAGGTCCAGCCCATTTCAGGCCTGTAGATGCTGTAGAGTTCACTGACATACGGCATGAGGAATATCACAGATAGCTGTTATTAGTCTTTGTTATGGAAAGGTAAACATTGTGACAAGGACACTGCATTTAAAAGTGGACCTTACCTTTTGGTTGTGATCAGTAAATAAAGTAAAAAAATAAGTAAAATAGTTTTTAAGGGCTAGAGTGTGACCTTTGTCCAAAATTTTTCTTATTATAATTAGCATTTTTCATTCTCTTCCCTCCTTTCCTCTAATTTCACCTCCAGCCATTCAAACCATTGTCAGGTTGCATTATACTGACCATTTGTGCATTTAAAAACTGACAAAGAATGCTCTGGAAGCAAAAAGCACAACTCTTCTAGACTGGAACTGTCTTCCAAGACCACCGTCTTATTAAACTTCCTCTTCTGCAGTTTCAGTATATGTTTGCAGTATATACAGTTAGCCATGCAGTAAGGTCCATAATAATACCCACCCTTCAGCACAGCCCATTCCTATCATCAGGGTCCCAGACAGCTCCCACAAACAAAGCTTTGCCTTCTCTACCTGCACTGCAGCAAATATCCTTTATCCTTATGTTAGCAACATGGAACCCTGCCGATTTTTCAAGCATGGTGACCTAAAGAGCTTACAGTCTACATTGTTGGCTTGAAAGCATACATTAAATAATTGTATAATCATATTTTACATGTACATGTATATGTTTAGGGCAATGCAATTTCAGATGTAAATTCCCCTTCCCTTGTAGACATTCCTGGGCTGGAATGCCGTGCCAGTTGCGCAGCTGCAGCATTGCATATGTCATGCAGATGGCGACATCGCACTCCCCAGTATAAGGGACACTGCTCTACTCTACCTTTGTCCACTATACAAACTGTAGCTGTACCAGAACAAATGTTTTTGTGTAGATACCTCCCACATTTCTTAGCCCTTGGTAAACAATTAATGGGTTAAATTGCTTTTTTAGGATCAAAGGATGCCTGGTGTCTTCACTTACTCCAAATAAAAACCAGAGATGAGCACTGATATTGTTTTCTTCTCCACCTGTACGTCAGATGTGAGGTGTAGCAAAGAGTGACACAGTGAAAGGAAGCTGAACAGCTCTGTGCATTCCTGAGTCGCTAGCAGCAGTGACCAGGAGGCTAAACGTGCTTATTTAAACTTACAATCAATCCTACTTCACTTTCAGCTGTTGCAAATTGACAGGCATGTTATGGCTTGCTGTAGGTAATGACTTTAACATGACAAAATCGAATGCATGATGCTTACCGTTGGCTCCAGAGAGAATTCTTCCACTGAATAGATGATTAGCATGTTGCCCAGAGAATTAACCCTTTTTGTGCCTGGTAGGCTACATGTGATTTCGTGCAGCGTTAGAGTTGTGTCATACTAACAGCATCTTTATTTTACTTAACTTTATAAATATGCCTCTTAATGATGATGTCAGCATATAAGTCAATATATTACATGGAGTTAAATCAATGTCCAATATATTGTTTAATGCCCTGTATAAAGTTAGCATTAGCTTCAGTGCTACAACTGGTATTTGCACCTTAAGGGAGGAAAAACCAGAGGATGTCACAAGTAATGACTTAGTAACAGAGAAGATGATTAAAGATATCAACGGCTGAGAATCACTATTTCATGGTAACAATAAAATAAACCACTGGAATCCATCAGCAATTATAAGAAACCTCTAGATCCTGTACCAGTAATATGTTCCAACTTTGTTAAAATACGTAATACGTTTATATTCTGCCAATGAGAGCAGTTGCCCACCATATGAAGGCAAATTTAAAAACAGCAGAAAAAGTGACGGTTGTAATCGCCGGCTAACATTGTGGCAAATGCATTTTAATGCGACTGGCACAGTAGTTGCACTGAATCCAGGATTTGACAGAATCCCTTAACTTAAAAAAAATTAATTTAAGAACGTGATATTTAGAACAGGTTTTCTGTTTAAAAGAGAAAAAAATATGCCCCTTAAAGATACATAACTTTAAGGAAAATTAAATGTAGAAGTACTGTGGGTGCCAAGTTGTAGGGAACTTATTTGCTACCCTGGGCAGCACTCCTCTTCTTTTAAAAAGCATTGGGCAGGGTACCACTGAGCACTGCACCGCCATATTGATCTGTGCTCCCAGGCATCCCCTGCACCACCTTTGGCAAGTGTATGTAAAGTACAGAATGCCAGATCTTTCCCCTGTGCATGTACTTTATTTCATGAGAAACCTATCTTGAACTGAGTTAGGCAGTAAGTCTAAAATCACTGGGGGTTGCCTGACACAGTCCCCCCTCCATGAATATACCCTTCATTCTCCTTTAAGGTGGTGCCATTCTTTTATTTAAATTATGAATATGCAAAATAAGATTCTGATTCATTATTTGGCAAAATATGTTATGGTGTATCCAAAATTTATGGATATGCATCATTACGTGAGCTAAAAAAACATGGGTACAGAAATTGCCCTAGTATGCATTGCCCTTACCACTAGGCAGTTAGGTGAACTAGATGTACTGTTGTCATCATATTGTAGTCATCTTATAATAAATTATAAACTGGCCTCCTAGTTCTATCTTTCATTTACCATATGCCATACTTTTAATTACTTTTAAGTTAATTTTGTTTAACTAATGAATTTGTCTTCATTTGTCATGTTTTTGCCATCAGTTCTCATGGCCCATTTTTTCGATAGGGAGATACTAGGGTGGATTTTCTAACATACTGTACGTACTAAATACGTACTAAATTGCATAAGCTCAGTAAACAATAGCAACCAATACGCAATTTGTTTTGGATCCAATAGCTATAAGTTGGAAAATGAAATCTATGATAGTATTGGGTGCACTGGTGAACTAGTAGACAGCCCAACTGTCACTCAAGAAATTTAATTACAACCTCTCCAAATCAGTAATTTCCATTATTTGTCTACTCCTCCATTAATCTTATATCCTTACATTCAAATAGCCTCTGCTCTCCCTCCCTCTTTCACTCATCATTTGCTCTATTATTAAACTATTAGCATCAGCATTCCTAATGGGGTTAAATAGATGTGCAAATTTGCTAGCCATGAGGATTTTCAGAGTTTGCTCTGCCAATAGATATACTGATACCTTAGGGAAAAATCTACCCTGTGTAGACCTGCTATCCAAATAATTAAATTTCTTAGTTCAACAGAAAGTATTTTTGTGGTGCAGTCACCTCAAATTCAAGGCTCAATCATGCTGAAAGTTGAATTGTAAACTACTTTCCTCTTTATAAGTGGGCAGCAACCTACCAGTTTAAGTGAGTCAGACAAGTAAGAGCAAATGCATCCTGTTTAATTGCTTTTATACCAGGAGAACATGTTGCCATATTCAGAGGACCAACATGACCCACACTATACAACATACTGACCCATTTTGGATTCTGACCCACAGGGAAGGTGGCATACAGGCTGAAAGGTTGGGTAGTTTGTTACCAGGATCTGGCCAACAATATATCACCTCAAAGGTAGCATGATACAATCCCTTTTTAGTAACACCGTTATTTCCAACAAGTTGTAATCTACTACAAGTGTGCTGTACCCACATCTGTAGCTGGGGCTGACCGTATGATTACCTTAAAAGGTGTAACTCCTTTTTACAATTACCCAACTTAAGCCATGTGTCTAGGAATCTAACAGCATAAAATAATAGGAACAGAAATATATAAGCTGCTTAATACAGATGGTGTTTAGAGTAATTCACTGCTCAATTTTGGAAAAGTATTAATAATGGGATATTTTAACTATCCAGAAATTTAGTGGATGGATAAAACTTGCAGCTCAGCTAAGCCAATTAGAAAAAAAATGTGAAATACCTCACATTGTAGAAGAGCCAGCTCAAAAGAAAGCTCTGATTGGTCTAGGGTTCTGAAATGATGCAGAGGCTATTAAATATCCAAGCAAGGGAGCATCTGGAAAACAGTGTTCACAACATGATCTCATTTAATATTTGTCCTATGCTATGTGCAATATTTTAGCTTAAGACATGCTTAAAGTGACTGAAACATTATCACTGTCATTTAAATAGCAGCAACAATTGAAGAGTAATATTAAATATATAATAAATAATATAATTTATAATTAAGTATATATGGGCACAGGTATTGCCTTGTACTATGCACAATCCCAATCAATCATCCTGTATAATGAACCTTTATTTGATAATTACACCTTCCCAGAGCAACAGTAGTGTTATAATTATATAGCTAACTAAATTGCAGTTACAGGCTAACAAAGCAGACTGCAAGCTGGTTCATATAATAATTTCTATCACCAATTTCATAAAAACATTTTTTTATTTTGATGTGAGCATCTATAAATGAAGAGGAAGGATGTTGCCAGGTCTTAAGGTGAGAGAAACAAGTCAAGAGTTCTGGGCAGACAAGGAAACCATAACTTGCAACAGGGTTCAGAGCAAAGAGTAGTCGTAGAACATGCCAGGGTCAAAACCATCAATCAGACGGTGCAGTAGAGAATCAGGAACCAGAAGCATAGTCAAGGACACAGGCTGGGGGAAACTAATCAGTAAATGCAGTACAAAGTCAGGAGAATAGTCAGTAACAGGCTAAGGTCAGTAACAGGCTAAGGTCAGTACAGGCAGCCAATTAGGTCAGGGACAGGCAAGGTTCAAGAACAGGAACCCAGACAATAAGCGTACCCAGGAACTATCTCACAATAGACCTATGTTGGGCAAGTAAAAACTAGACAAGGTGCCTGTAATTGTTTGAATTGCACACCATGCGCGATGATGTCAGATGCAGCACTCCGAATATAGACGGAAGTGCACAAGAGCGAGCGTCAATTGCATAATTAACCTGCACAACAATTGGGAAGATGCATGCAGAAGATGTAGTGGTGGGTGAGGGGGCAGGTGTCCCTGCTGGCTCTCAGGGATCCCATTGTTATCCAGAAAGCCTCGAATTACAGAAGAGCTATCTCCCATTTTATCCACATAATCCAAATATTTAAATTTTCTTTTTTCTAATTAAACAGTACCTTGTACTTGATCCAAACTAACATATAATTAATCCTTATTGAAAGCAAATCCAGCCTATTGGGTTTATTCAATGTTTAATTGATTTTCCAGTAGACTTAAGGTAGGAAGATCCAAATTATGGCAACATCCATTATCCCCGGGTCCAGAACATTCTGGATAACAGGTGCCATACCTGTATTGTATTTACTGTATGCTCCTTTTTATACCACCATTTGTATACCACTACCCACAATTCTAAGCTTTACTGTATAATTCATAATGGAGGGTTTTCATGTTTCAAAGAAAACCACCACCATTCCCACCTTTCAAAACATTTTTAAAGACTACCTTAGATGTATTAGTACAGGTATAGGATCTCTTATCCGAAAAATGATTTCCTTTTTCTCTGTAATAATAAAACAGTAGCTTGTACTTGATCCCAACTAAGATATAATTAATCCTGAATTGAAGCAAAACCAGCCTATTTGGTTTATTTAATGTTTAAATGAATTTCTAGTAGACTTAAGTAGGCATGAAGACCCAAATTATGGAAAGATCCATTATCCGGAAAACCCCAGGTCCTGAGCATTCTGGATAACAGGTCCCATACCTGTACTTTAAATGCTACCTTCCTTGCTGCCTGTGCTCATTTTCTAACATCACTATTTAAATTGATTTATTGGTCACATCCTAGGTAGCTTCTCATTGCCTGTACTCCAGTTTCAGAAAAACAATATGTAATGTGAGAGAACTGCCCCTGCTTCCACTTATTCAACCCCAGCCCCTTAGAAGCTACAAGAAATGTAACCAATTAGTCCTTTCAGAAATAGTGATTCCAACTCATTGACTCCCAGTCATTGGCTGGAATGAAACACAAGACACCAGTGTTGCAAGGCAGCAGTACTAACCATTGTGCCACTGTGCTGCCCCATATTTCAAGGAAACATATTAGATAAATAAAAAGTGGTAGCATTTTTAATGTGATTATAGGATGAGTGGAAAAACTAGGACAACACATTATTCTCCTTAAAGGGGTTGTTCACCTTCAAACAACTAGTTGGTTTCAGATAGATCACCAGAAATAACGACTTTTTCCAATGACTTTCTATTTTCTATGTGTGACGGTTTTTCTAATATTGAAGTGTAAATTGTTATTTCTCTCCTTCTGAAGCAGCTCTGGGAGGGGGGGTCGCCGATCCTGTAAACTGTTCTAAATGGTTACATTTAGTTGATACATTTCTTATCTTTGTTCCTGCTGAGCAGAATCTCTGGGTTTCATTACAGGCAGCTGTTAGACTTGATACAATTGTTGCTAATACTCCAGAGATGCTGCTGAGAAATGGATCAACTCAATGTTGCAAAATTGTAACAGTTCAAAGTCTGCACCTGAATTACTGAGCTGTCAGACTCAAACATCACAGACACAAACATTCAACTTTACACTTAGATTTTGGAAAAAACGTAAAAAATAAATAATGGAAAGTATTTAAAAAAAGTCTTTATTTCTGGGGAACAATCTAAAAACAACTGAATTGAAAAAACTGTTTGGAAGGTGAACAACCCCTTTAACTAAGGTGTTGATTTTACATATAGAAACCCTTATTTAAAAATAAAGCATGTTACCCTTAAATATAAGTAATGTGGTTTAAAAAATAAAAATACACAAACCTCTGCTTTCACAGAAAAGTGTGACTACCCTTTTAAAATATTTGCCTTGCTCAAAATTTGAAACAGCAGATCCATTTCTCTCTAAAGAAAGGTTTTAGTTATGTGCCTCTTATAGTAACTGAGTTTGAAGAAAGGCAGATGTCTGTCAAGTTCAACCTGTCATTAACATAATTCTTATTTAATATTTAGTCAATCCAGTTCTTTTATTTTTGTTGTGGAGCCAAAAGATGAAAGGACTATTTATAGTAATTCCGCTCTGTGGACTTTCTTACATAAGTATACAACAGTCTATAAGTCACTTTTAACTTAAAACAAGTGAAAATGATTTTTTGTTACTTCCCCACTTTCTGCATAGGAAACTTCCTGTAACTCACTAGGAAACGACATATAATAAACTGAAGGGGTCATTTACTATGTGCAGGGTAGAGTGCAAAAAACTGGTGCAATCCACAATGTTGTTTGCACTTCTGCCTCCTACTTGTTCTCCAAGGACAGACAGGAGGCAGGCGTGCCAGTTAATGAGCACCTGTGGGCCAAAGATCTGTACAGTATGGGATCTGTTATCCAGAATGCTTGGGACATGAGTTTTTCTTTAATTTGGATCTCCATCCCTTAATTCTGCTAAAAAATTAAACACCTACAGTACAACATACTGTTTTATTATTACAGAGAAAAAGGAAATCATTTATAAAAATTAGAATTATTTTATCAAAATGGAGTCTATGACCTTCCTGTAATTCAGAGCTTTTTGGATAATAGGTTTCTGGATAATGGATCTCTTACCTGTACTTACCACCTGCCCGTCGACAATGTGCTTTGCACTTCATGCTAGATTTTTATCCAGCTCAAGGGGTAGAGTGTAGCCAGACCCCAGATGCAAGTGCTTTTTAAATGAACACTAAGGGAATGCACTCTTGCTTCCCTTAGTGCACATGCACTTACATCAGAGGTCCCAGTAAACAACCCCTTGAATAGTTTACAGAGTTCAGTAAAATTTCGTGTTAAATCTTATCTGGTTTGGTTAACCTACGTTCAGCCAGTCATACTTAATGACTGAAACAGCAGACTAGACATAAGATTATGATATTTGGCATTTTTCAGAGCTTTTTGCCCAAATAATCATAGTAATTGGGATAGAGTGCATGCAAAAGATGGTTCTTGTCAGTTATGATATAATGTGACCTTTTTAAACAAAAATGTATTTATCAGTTCACCTTTGAAGCACCATACCCTGTTCCTTATAAAGATCTTGTTTCAGAGGATTCTGGAATCAGGAATTTGAGAAGCCACACATTCATACATGGTACAGATGAGATCAAAACAACCTACAATCTATAGACGCAAAGCTTGCATGTCCAGTAGCAGGTAACCACTTATTCCATGTAACATGGACTCTTATATAGTCCTGCCATTTTAAAGAACATTTTAAGCTTTGAAAAACACATGTATGCATTGAAGCATGTAGCATTGAAAATGCTAGGCCTCATACAGTATCTCCTGTTGTCTTGCAGATCATGGCATCTCCTCTAAAAAGCAGATTAGAGATCCCTCTGTAATTGTTTAAAGGGGACTAGTGATGGGCAAATTTATTCACAGGCATGGATGCAAGGCGAATTTCTGCATTTCGTCGCCCATATTAATGTTTTTTGCGAAACTGTGGCTAAAATTTGCAGCGCCCAAAAAAAATTGTCGCAAATAAAAATGAACACCCATAAAAATTATTCGGACACCGATTTACTTTAATGCATTTGGACAAAATAGTCTTGCGTATAAAAATTGTCGCTCACGTCAAAAAGGTTGTGCGTCAAAATTATTTTGGCGCCCATCGACTTCAATGCGTTTCGCAAATTTTTCTCAGTTTTGGAAGTTTTTTAGCAAAGTAAAACAGGACAGATTTGCCCATCACTAAAGGGCTATTTACTAACTATTTAAAAACTATTTAACAAAAGCTTATTGGCCTAGCACTTAATTGATAAGCTGCACAACTCTGATTTCACCACACTTTTCCAGTTTCCCCTCATACCTCATATTATAGCATCTATAATATCACATAAAGTCTGCTCGGACACTATATTGGGTTTTCTGATGCATGCATGAGATTCAGGCTGATGCACTGTTTGCCTTTATTACACTTTCCTCAATGTAATGCATTTGTATTCATTTTGCTTAGATATTATTATTATTATTATTATTATTTTTAAAGCATTTATATTTTATTATAACATATTCATAAAGTGCCAACATATTCTGCAGTGCTGTATAATGAATGGGTGTATACATTTAACACATTGGGGCAGATTTACATAGGGTCGAATATCGAGGGTTAATTAACCCTCGATATTCGACTGCCGAATGTAAAACCTTTGACTTCGAATATCGAAGTCGAAGGATTTACCTCAAATAGTTTGATCGAACGATTAAATCCTTCGAATCGTTTGATTCGAAGGATTTTAATCCACCGATCGAACGATTTTTCTTCAACCTAAAAATTGTTACAAAGCCTATGGGGACCTTCGGTAGGTTTTAGGTGGCGAACTAGGGGTCGAATTTTTTTTTAAAGAGACTGTACTTAGATTATCGAATGGTCGAATATTCAAATGATTTTTAGTTCAAATCATTCGATTCGAAGTCGTAGTCGAAGGTCAAAGTCGTAGTCGAAGTAGCCAATTTGATGGTCGAAGTAGCCAAAAAAATCATTCGAAATTCAAACTTTTTTTCTTCTTTTCCTTCACTCGAGCTAAGTAAATGGGCCCCATACATTACATACAAAAAAACCCAACAATTATCTGAAATGCTTGGGTGTTTTCTGAGATTAGTGGTCTTTCTCTAATTTGGATCTCCATACCTTTAACTAAAAAAACATAAAAAATATTTCACTGTTTTAACACCAGTATGTATTCAAGCAGCTTAGTTATCATCACGTACAAGTTACTGGTTTATTAGTCCAAGAAAAAGGAAATAATTAAAAAAAAAATTGAATTATTTGCTTAAAAATTAGTCGAAGGGAAATGGTTAGAGCTTTCTGGATAAAGGGTTTCTGGAAAAGGGATCCCATTCCTTTATACCCATTATTCATTTGCCATAAAGAACCTTTTTGTCCATACTCACAAAATAAGTTTAATCTAAAAATAGGTTCAGTGCTACAGTTTGATGTAGATGGGAATTAACATAATGTATGCTTATACTGTAGTTGTAAAACTATTTATTTTACTCTGTCTCTAGATTTCTTGATGACAAAATGCAGAATGAAAATGAATTAGCAGTTGTTTATACACGGTTAAATTGCAAGAAATCTAGTATGAAAGTGTAAGAGCAATATACTGTATATACCTGTATAAGCTCTAAGTATAAATTGAAACAGACATGAATTACTGAAAAAATATGCTATGCAAAGAGTTAACATAGTAATATTTATATACCCAACCAACTATAAAGTCATATATTTACATAGGTGTCTTCTGCAGTGGGTTATAGACAATTAAATGTGTTCAGACTGAAGTGAGTTCCTGTCACAGATCCAGACAGAAACACATCAGAACTTACTGAATGTCCAGAGAGGCCGTCTGATAATAGACAGCACATTTGTTTTATGGAAAGTGACTTCAAATATTAATTATTGCTTCTCAGAGGGTGAACGCAATACTAGACAAGGGCTATCCAGTCTGCTGCCAGGCTTCATCGCTGACAGCTGCTAGGTCCAATAGTTCAAAAATAACTGGTGAAATGGAAGTTGCTCACCTCTGTTTTGTATAGTACATATAACAATGTCCAGTACTTGTCATATGGCTAATGTTACATTTATAGTAAGGTTAAGAATATCAAAAGTCATCAAGGAGCTCTTTGACCATAAAACAGCACAAAGACTCCAAGGTTACTCCTTTTAAAATGTTATTATCACTTACAATCTATAAGTTAAAAGCACAGTTAAAGGGCATCTAAACCCAAAAAATGTATATGTAACGTGTACTGTACTTTTGAAATTTACGTTAATTTCTTATTTTCTAGCAGTTTCTGAGATACCTGTATTTGCCTGTATTTTTAGACATCCCAATAACCAGACTGTTGGCTCATCTGAGAGTTAGCGAACCAAGGGTAAATATAGGAAGAGGTGCGGTAGGGTCACCGACACTTTCGGCCTTTTAAGAGAGTTGCTGAGCCTGCCTAGCAGTATAAAACTAGTGTAAACAATTTAAAACTGCTCTAAAACTGTAATCACAGGCCCATTCTGAGTCATTTTACAGAAATAAATTTTTTGCATTTAGATCCCCTTTAAAGCCACTCAAGCAGCATCAGACTGTGGGGTCCTGGGCCCTCTGAGTCTGCCACCGCAGGGCCCCCCACACCAACCCCCCAGCCCCTGCCACAATCATCAGGTCCTCCTCCGACACTGCACCCCCCCAGTATGTGTTCTGTGTTGCAGCCTCGAACGGGAGGGTAAGTCAGGGGCCCCCACACCACTAGAGGTGGGTTTATTATAGAGGTAGGAAGACTGTTCATTTTATCTTTTCAGAAAAAGCAGCAAGTTTAAAAGGAAAATGTCACCTAATTACTGACCCATATCGTTTATATACCACTGAACTACAAACTTTGTTCCTGAAGAGGTTAAATCTAAAGTCAGTGGGAAATTGCAAGAAAGCGGAGCCTCACTTGTTCCCCTGGCTTATGTCTTCTGTCAAAGGAACCTCCCTGTTTTAACACCCTGGCCTGAACCTCTTACATTATTTGCAGAGGGGAAAGAAAATATCCCATTGGAAATGAAAGTATGGAAAAAGGCAGCTGGGAACGAAGGATCAGTGGGGAAGTGACAGACTTTGCTGCTTCTATTTCCCTTGGGTCACAGGCTGAAACACACCTGGTATGTGGCTATAGTCAGCCAACAATATTCGGAGAGAGAGAGAAAAGCATGGGAAGCCTGAGCAATGTCTGCTGGTGACATCATCTCATTAGCATGTCCCTCTCAACTCCCCCTTAGGAATATGTCATTGCATTGGTTTTCCAATTCCTTTAACTGTTAGCATGCACATCATGAAAAATAAGAATATTGCATTGCATACGATCACACCTATACAGTGTTACAGACAGATGCCTCTAATTATATTACAAACAAAATCTTGGACTTTTATTGAGGAAACTCTTCTATTCAATCATCGTCGGTCTCCCGATAACCATGAATACAGGATGAAGACACGTGCAGTAAAAGTATGCTGGTGTTCGTTCGGCCTGGCGAGTGCTCCAGGACTGGGCATGCACTGGAGAAGTTGGACAGCATTAATACTCATTTATGGCTTGGCCACACACTCGATGATCCATACACATGTTTTGGCCTGCTTGGTAACCCCTCTAATATGGCAGGTATACTCAAGGGGAGAGCATTAACTCAATGTTCAAAATTTAATTGTTCTTGCTTTCCAGATCAAAGTATCATACAGGCATGACATTAAAGGAGAACTAAAGCCTAACTGAAGAAGTAGGCTAGAAATGTTGTACAATATGTTTTGGGCTTCTATACCAGCCCAAGGCAACCACAGCCTTTTTAGCAGTAAATATCTGTGTCTCCAAAGATGCCCTAGTAGCTCCCCATCTTCTTTTCTGCTGATTCACTGCACATGCTCTGTGCTGCTGTCACTCACTGAGCTTAGAGGATGATGCACAATTTACTGAATATATATCACATAAATGTCAAAATGTAAGTCGTGGCAGCTCAGAAACCAGCACCATTAGCATCAGCTTCTATGACTGGTAAATCTCATTTTCTACTTGATGTCTTGTGACGACCCCTAAGCTTCACCCTGAGTAGGACACATATCTAAAGATATTCTAAAGAAGTGATTTGGCACCTATTGACTCTGGGCAACCCTAGAGCTACAGCCGCCTTGAACCTGCTGCGTTGAAAGTGAGCTGCCTCAATATTTGCACCAGTTGTTTGCTGAAAGAATCACAAACATCTGTATCTGAAAACTGAACTATTTACTCTTTATGTCATAAATAAATGCCTATCTTTTCCTGCTGCTAACCAATTTAAAAGGAATTCATTGGCGTAATAAAATATCCAGTTAACAGTAATCAATGCTGAATACATTTAACGGTCTTCTCATTTTTCATGTACACTTGTTTATATATTTAACAAGTTATTTGGGATTTCCGCAACCTAACGTTTTTCTTCAGCTGCAACTAATACATGTTGTGAGTCGCTGACAGATTTCACCTGCACTAAATGGTTGAATCAGGAGTCAGGAATTTGCAATGCACTACAGGCCAAATCAATGCGGAATTGTTTGCAATCGGAAAAAAATGTTAGTACGAGGAAGCACGCTAATAAACCTTTATACTGTATATCGAAAAATTAAAAGACAAAAATAATAAAAGCGTATTTGTGAAAAAGAATCACTAGGTATCCGTTACAGTTTGCATGCAGGTTAATATCACTGATATTCCCCTTTTTTCATTTAAGAATATCTTATAGTTTCAGTTCCTATATGTTCTCATTGCTGGAAAATGGGGTATCATGGGAATTGAGAGGTCTCCATCTAATAAGTTACTAAATAACTGCCCTTGACTTTCAGTGCTTGTCATTTTCAGTGCGTGCCATTCTCAGTGGGAAAATAGTTCCCCCAACAAACACATGGTTAACTGTACTCTGAAATGCATTCAATATGTCAGAAGAAAAACTCAGAAAAGGAAAATCCTCTTTATAATGCTTGGAAAGAGAAAAAAAATAATTGCAGAGTTATAAACAAATGCCAAACATGCCTTGAAAAAAAAAAAATAACGTGACAATATTTAGGATGGACTGTTCCAAAACTTCTCTCATCTTTACGACTTCATGGAATCTGAATATTTATAAGCAGCGTTCTTAAAAAGAAATGATCCTGCTGAGTGAAAGTGATCAGAAGTACAATATGTAGCTTTTAGCTACAATTTGCCCCATGCCTGGGAAATGTTGATAGACCCTATAAAGCTGTAGTTATGCATAGATCCTGTGTGCAAGGCTACTGGCTGGACGCATGAAACCATTAGGAAACAATGTAAAGATCAAGCCCTTTGAAATTTTTATTACCAAGGTGCCTTTTTATTGAATCACCTTCATAAATCAACAGCTTCAGCTTGTCAGTAGAGGATACTGGATTTTGGATAATCTGATCACACATTTGGATATGGCGTCCATGTGCTTGGCAAATAAAGTATTCAAAGATAAAAATATGAAGAATGCAAAATTTTGTGCCTAGAAGAACAAATATGCCACGTGCAGCTAGGTGGTGGTCAACTGTTGGCCTCCTTTGGTCATTCCCTTTAATCATTTAAAACTACAGAGATATATATAATATATATAGATAGATAGATTGTCACGTATATACAAGTATCTGATCATTTATCTGGAAACCTGGTATCCAGAAGGCTCCTTATTATGCAAAGGCTGTCTCCCATAGACTCCATTTTATCCAAATAATCCGAATGTTAAAAATGGTTTCCTTTTTCTCTGTAATAATAAAACAGTACCTTGGACTTAATCTCAACAAAGAGAATTAATCTTTTTGGAAAAAAAACAGCCTATTGGGTTTATTTAATGTTAGATTTTTTAGGTATGAAGATCCAAATTACAGAAAGATCTGCTATTTAAAAAACACCAGGTCCCAAGTATTCTGGATAACAGGTCCCTTACCCATATTTACATTATTTACTACAGTCCCTTCCTCTTCTTTTCATTGCACCAGGTTCTCACCAGGGCCGGAACTAGGGGTAGGCAGAAGAGGCACGTGCCTAGGGCGCAACGAAGTGGGGGCGCCAAGCACGTACCTCTTCTCTCGCCTACCCCTGGTCTGGACCCTTGTTCGGCGTCAGTGCGCTTATTTGCTCAGTCTGTGCGTGCTCTGGTTTCCCCCTCCCTCCACGAGGTTATATTGGGCATGCATGCCAAACTCGCTGCCGCTCAATCACATACTCGTGGATGCGCACATGCGGACTCAATGGCGTGCCGGCAAGGGGGCGAATGGGCTTGGCCTGGTTCTCACAGTGACTGGGTTCATTGCACTTCTCCAGAAATGTGTGAATTCCCCCTTTTTTTGTTTAGGAAGTATCCACAGCAATTAATCAGATTCCTAAGATAGCACAGTTTGCATGCAGGACCACTGGCAACCAACTTAATGACTCATAACCCACCCGGGATACTAATACTTTTACTGGTCATTGAGTCAGGAGAGAGTTCCTGGGAACCTGCTATCAACTGCACTCCCAAAGCTGTGTTATTTTGTAAATAACAGATTGGGCGACTTTTCTGAATCATATATCTCAAAGACACCCACATGATCTCAACTAAGTTGCAAGCCATATAATTCTCCAAAAAACTTTTGCTGTTCTATATGAATACATGTTTGGTTATAATCTAACATCTATACCATCTATAATAATTCTGCTGTTTACATAACAGCCTAATCTATAAAGCCAGTTATCGAGCAATAAGGTCTGAGCTTGAGCAGTTGTAGGCAAGATCAGAAAAAAAAGTAAAAAAAGTAGGCTTTTTATTTATTGAAGGAGTTCCGTGCAAGGAAGTGCAGTTATTTCCAGTTACTCCATATTTTTCTTGTTTTTTTGATGATCCTCACAGCCATGTTTTTAGTCGTCGTCCCCAGCCTTCTGTAGTTTCCTAAATCAGATAAACTTTTGTTTCTGTGTTTTTATAGTCAGCCTATGCAAGAGTTTTAAGTTGTTTAGTACAGTTAGTGCAGTCCGATTTTTGTATTTAATGGACTGAAAAGCAATGGGGAATTGGTTTTGTAGAGTTTAGAAAAAATACTTCTCAGTAGATTCTAATGATGTTGAAAAGTGTTGAACTTTATTTATACCTTCCTTATGATGTATGCCCCCTTAAAGTGAATGCCTAATCTTAGTATAATCTTCCAGTGATGAAAGTAAGAAAACAAATCATATTAAGATAAACTTCACATATTTGGGCTTTTTTGTGCCTCTGTAAAGAAGAATGATTTTTGCCTTATCTGTGCATATTTGTCATTAAGCTAGTAAAGATTGCTCTTGTTGATAAAAAAGGGTCAATAGATATGAGTGTGCCTATCACAAAGTGGGTTTCTAGAATGTGTGTATAAATATGCTCATTTTGTTGAACAATAAGCTATTGAAAAGTCAGTTAGAAGCTCTTCTCTTACTAATAACTGCTTGACAATGCAGGGGCATGCACAATTAAAAGGACGCCGAATTATTTTACGGGGGGAGTAGTGGATGCATCAAGACCATGACCTGTGCCAGGATATTAAAACATTTTTGTCTGTAACCTTGTCTGTATCATAGTTCATGGTAACATCTTCTAAAATGCAATCACCTTCATTTGCATAATTTGATTTCATTCAGTTACATTTCATATTTCCTTACAAAGAGAGTCACTAGAGAACTGACTGTACACATCAATTGCTTGACAATGCGGGGATTATTTACTTAACTCTGGTCAGGCTTTTTGGGTCAAAACTCAAATTTTTCAGGTTTTTTTTTTCTTAAAAACTCGAATTTTTTGAGCTTTATTAAAGCCTGATGCAGCAAAAAGCCGAATCTGAAAATTCGCCATCTCAGACCTGCTGAGGTTGTATATAAATCATGACAGAGGTCCTTATCCTATTTTGAAGTTTCTGTGGTCGGTGCTGGAATTAGCCGAAAATCCAACCATTTCGACCAAAAATCAAAAAAATGTGGGCTTTTTAGAAAAAGCCCAAAAAAACGAGCGATTTGGGAAAAAACCCTGAAAAATTTGTGAGATTTGGGTTTTCGCTCGATTTTATTGAGTTTTTACCAGAACCAATTAAATCAAGCTTTTGTAATAATAAATAAGGTAAAATAAGTTATGGAATTTGGTAGTGTTTTTTTTTTTTTCATTTTAAATTAGATTATTCGGATTGTAGTGAATAACCCCCTGCATGAACATTTTGCTTGAAACATTTTCAGTGTTAATGGAACAGTATGGGCATTATACAGACACTAATGGCAAAAGCACACAAAGAGGTTAAACAACACTGATTTACTATTCAGCTTGATTCCAAAAAAGTTAAAATAATAATGGGCAGTAACAAATTTAGGCCGCAGGGAGATGATGATCTTCATGAAGTGCATTCTTGACTTTTTATCTGCTAATTTGCTCACCTTTAGGAAAACATTGCTTGCAACAGAGCTTTACTGCCTGAGGGATAGGGAGCATTGTCCAGTACCATTAAATACCCATTAACAGTGATCGATCACACACCTGAACCATTTCTAAACAAAGAAGTCACTAATAGAAACACTAAATGCCACCCCAACTGCTAGTGTACCATAACCATTAAGGCCCTATGATTTGAAATAACTTGAGCTGTATATCTGTACTGTCATAGTCATTAATTGGCTTTTAATTCAAGAGAAATAAAGCATATGTTTCATGAAACTGTGCTGGCACGCTTTTCAAATGCTTGCTGGCACTACTTGCTCTACAACAGGCATTGTAAAGGAACAGTGTAGGGAAACTTGCCAATTTCATTGGACAATCTTGATCTCTATAGTATTGAATTAACAAGGTTATCTAGAATTGGGGGAAATTATGGTGGATCAAGACAGGGATATCGAGAATTGAGGTGCTGACAGTTGACAGTGTACAGCTTAACTAGGGAACCATAGGCGGATTTTCAATAAGGCTAGGGGAGGCTAAGCCTCCCCAAACCTGTTTGGCCTCTTAAAAAAAACGATCTCTGTTCTGACTTGCACTGCACTGGAACCTTTAATATCGTGGAAAGCTTCTTGGCTCCCTGCATAGTTACATAGTTACATAGTTACATAGTTAAATTGGGTTGAAAAAAGACAAAGTCCATCAAGTTCAACCCCTCCAAATGAAAACCCAGCATCCATACACACACCCCTCCCTACTTTTAATTAAAATTCTATATACCCATACCTATATTAACTATAGAGTTTAGTATCACAATAGCCTTTAATATTATGTCTGTCCAAAAAATCATCCAAGCCATTCTTAAAGGCATTAACTGAATCAGCCATCACAACATCACCCGGCAGTGCATTCCACAACCTCACTGTCCTGACTGTGAAGAACCCTCTACGTTGCTTCAAATGCAAGCTCTGGTTCTCATGTAATCAGCTGCACTCTGAATCTTTTTGTCTTGTGGCTTCTCCAATCAGAGTGTAGCTCTCTTGACAGACAGTAAAATTATCCAATCAAGCCACAGGTAGGCGGGCTGGGGAGATACTACAGCTACAAACTGAAGGCAATCCAGAAATGAGTTCTGATCAGGAAGAATTTGTAGGCTTTAACCTTTACCTAAGATCCTTACTCTTAACATTTCCTGTAGATTTTATCCCACTCCCACAGGTACTATATGTAATGGAAATGGAAGGTTTCCAAGATGGCGACGGCGTCCAAGATGGCGACGGCGTCCAAAATGGCGACTCCTGGCCTCACTATGTGGATCCTGCTGGTCGCTGCACTATGACGCCCGCATCCTCCCGTCTGCCGATTGGTCGCCGGTGACGGAATGGTCGCCGGCGTCAGAACGTGCGTCGGCGTCAAAACATCAACGTCAGGACGCCGACGCCAGCGTCATGATGCCATTGCGCCCAAATTGGTGCCAAAACCCGGCCTATATTAAGCCTCTGGACATTGCTGTCATTGACCAAATATAGGTCTTACTTTGAGTATTCCTGGGTGTGATTATTGCTACTGACTTCTTGTGTACCGACTTCTGCCTGTCTTTTCGGATTGATTCTTCGCTGCCTGTACTGAACTTTTGCCTGGACTTCGACTATTCTCTCGTCTCATCCCTTTGTACCTCGATATCGGCTTGCTACCTGCCTCCTCCTTGGTCCGCACTCCAACTGCGCCTTCGGGCTCTTACACTATACTGTATAAGGTCCAAAGACTGACTCACTAGATCAAATGAAATAGTTTTTGTTGCCTGGCATCTATAATTTCCCTATCCACCTTGCTTCAGTCCTGAATTACTGTAGATCTTTCTCCCTGAGAATGCTAATTGTGCTTTTTTGGGGGGGGGGGTTTCTTACTTTTGTTGTTGTTTTATTCATTTTTAGGTAGTTAAGGTGGCTGGGAAACAAACCAATGTTGTATTTCTGTGGTAATGTTAACGTTTGGTGGCATGCCTGAATATCTGCCATCAGTGCCCACTGCATCACACTTCATATAAAGTGTTTGTTTTGTAAATATAGCCTACGTCTCACTACATATAGGGTTGACGTATTTTCGGGAAAAAAATACCGGCATTCCTTTAACCTTTTGCCCTATTAATAACATTGGTATCAAAGATCATTTTTACCTTGACAACCATAACTGCATATAATGCACCTGGGGAGCCAGTACTCACATTAGTCTCACATTAGATTTAGGTCAGTCTATGTATGGCCCATCCATAGACTTCCCAAACAAAAAATCCCCCTCCTTCGCCTATGCAGGAAAGCTAAGTAGCCCGTTAATATAACATATTAGAACACCAGTCTTCTTTATCATTTTACCAGTTCTGAGAGGGTTAAGAGAAATCTGGAAAATATGCAGTTTTGTTGCAAGATATCTGCTTTAAAGCTGAAAGATTACAGCTGCAGGTTAGCTTGCCAAAATGCAGGCTGACAAAATGGATGATCAAGCACTATTTCCTATGGAACTTGTGTACCATGGAGTGCATATCATGAGTCTGGCCACCCAGTTTTGTTAAGCCTGCAGAGCCAGAAAGCATACATGGCTTCATGCCTTTCACCTCTTTCCCCAGCCATCCATAAAGTCTGTTGAGAACGATTATAACAAAAAACAAATGTGCAATTTCCAAAAAAGATTGTTATCGAGATTTTCCTCCCTCGTGGTAGAATGGAGCTAGGTAATAACAGCTTGTCTCCTAGCTAATCTTATATATTAAGCTCACATGTAGACCTGCAATAATAAAAACGAGCTTAATTTGCTACTTAATCATTTGCAAATTGCAAGAGCACCCCTGAAGTTTTGCAGGTTGCAAATTGGCCGAAGGAACAACAGACTGGGCTCCTATTATTTCCTTCTCAGAAACGATGACGCCAAACAGATAATCCAATTAATGCAGTTAATCAGATTTTACTCTTTGTTATACCAAGCACTAATTTGTATCAAGACATGCCATAACTCATTTTAATAGTACATAAGTTAAGTCAGGAATGTTCCATCCATATATTATTATTACTAGTCAAATGCTTTCAAAGGAATTTTTTTTTACAGACACAATGCTCATTTAATTTCCCTATGAAGCGACTGATGCCGCCCTACTCTCACGTCACTGGGCTGCATTCCAAGCTCCAGCCTCCGAGGCATGATATTCATTAAGGAAGAATCTCTATGAAATCATAATGCACTTTTTTTTAAAACATCAAATGGCCTGCTAAAGGTATCTATTTATTTTTAACATACATATTTATGGGAGGCAAAAACCCATAAAACACAAAATAAAACAAGCCAAGTTGTCGGGAAATCACTAGGGGATTATGTTGATATTTCCTTAAAAAGGAGAGAATAAAAAACAAGCTTTATAATAAAATCATTGTTTTCTGAGCAATGAAAAGCCTTGCTATTTTTATGTTAATGTATTCCACATGAACTAACACCATTTTTGGATTTATTATAGACTTCAAGGCTTTATTTTAATTTCCAGCTCTTAATGTGGATGGCGCACTGATAAGTCTTGCGTGCTGTATACAAGCTAAAAAGAATGGATTTCTAAAAGTATTTAACCTTCAGCAGAGGAGTGAAAGAGAATACGTGAGTTCAATAGAAATCCAACAGTAGCTCTCACTTATTGTCATCCAGAAGCAGCTTCCCGAATTAAGTAAATGTAGTGTTCACTGAAGACCTGCTATTTGGCTGATTATTATGGCCAACAAGAGTCAACAAGCCCCGGTAGAGTTCCACACCCTGCTCAGTGGATTCTAAGTGCAAGGAACCTGCTTTCAGTGGAAAAGCCCTAAAGCCATGTAATATCGTTTGCAGGATAATTGCAAAACATTTTTTCCATTCTGCATAAGCAACAGAAATGTGCTATTAATCAACTATGCTGGTTGATGTTGATGGGACAAATGGGCATCAGTCTTCACCCCATTTAGATATGTGCAAGCCTTCTTAAAATCTCTATCCAAAACACCACTATTTTTAGCAGAGTATAAAAGGCAATGGAGGCTTTTCTTGAAATCTGCATCTGTGGGACAAGATTAATAGCCGACACTAAACAATGTGACAAATGGCCTTAACACTGCCAGGCCACACAGATGCACGATTGAGTATCGCGCATTAAGGGGGAAATGTGATTAAAGTTGCAAAGAGAAAAACAATTCGCACCAATAAGAATAAAAATGCACATCTCGCAATGTAATATTGTTCCTTAAACTGTTATTGCATTGAGAATTTTAATTATGCACTCTTAAAGGAGAAGGAAAGGTACCAAAGCAGTTTATTGCCAGTAGATTAGCCACAATAGTGCAAGCTATAACACTATTTATTCTGTAGAATGTTTTACCATACCTAAGTAAATGGCTCTAGAAGCTCTCTATTTGTTTAGGATAGCAGCTGCCATATTTTCTTGGTGTGACATCACTTCCTGCTTGAGTTTCCCTGCTCAATCATAGCTCTGGGCTCAGATTACAGCAGGAAAGGAGGAGGGAGAGGGGGAGAAGAGCAAACTGAGCATGCTCAAGCCCTGCCCTGGAGGTTTAAGATGAAAACAGGAAGTCTGATACAGAAGCCCATGTGTACACAATAGAAGGAATGCAATGTGGCGTTTCTCTTGACAGGGGACTCAGAGCAACATGTATGGTGTATTACTGGTGTATTTATATAGACCTTTCTAATAAAACTTACTTAATCTTAGCCTTTCCTTCTCCTTTAAGAAGTGCTTGAAGGTGTCGTAATCTTTTGGAGCAAACATAACGACTTTTTCAGTAGGAAGTTTTATTACATTTACTGTGCACTGGCGCAAACTATAAAATTCGCAAACGGTCTTCCACTGTCGGAAGTGGTCGCTAAACAGTTTCCGGGTTCGCAAAAGCTATATTAAATTTGCGCAAAGCAAAATTTGTTCACGCAAAGGCATAACTTTTCGCATTGCAAATAGTTTTTCTGTTACCGACTTT
Organism: Xenopus laevis; assembly: GCF_017654675.1. NCBI lineage: Eukaryota > Metazoa > Chordata > Amphibia > Anura > Pipidae > Xenopus > Xenopus laevis. The sequence goes on along the minus strand of NC_054377.1, from coordinate 60,394,581 downwards.
TATTACATACCCCGTTATAGAAAAAAAACCCAGAAATATCTGATACATCATTAGAAACATCTTATTCCAAAATACTAAACAAAATTACTCGTGCAGTATGTTTCTGACACTATTGTTTTAATTCTAATCTATAAATACTAAAGTATATCTAGTTAACTTTAATATTTTATGTGCAAACTCTCCTCTTGGGTTAATTCAGCACTTTTGTACAAGTTCCCATGGTTTAGCTTTAATTAACTTGACAAGAGACTCACCATTACTGACAGTCCCACAAATAAGTGGTAGTACAGTTATGGGATCCGTTATTCAGAAACATGTTATCCAGAAATCTCCCAATTACGGGAAGCCCATCTCCCATATTCTCCAGTTTAAGTAAATAATTCAGATTTTTCAAAAATTGATTTCCTTTTTCTCTGTAATAAAGAAACAATACCTTGTACTTGATCCAAACTTAGATTTAATCCATCCTCATTGGAGGCAAAACAATCCTAATGGATTTATTTAATGTTTACATTCATTTTAAGCAGATTTAACGGCAGATTTAGCAAGGGTCGATTTGAAAAATCTAATTTTTAAATTCGAATTTCGAGCTAATTTTGGTGTACTTCGACTAAGGAATAGTCCAAACTTGATTCATTCGAATTTGAAAAGAATTCAAAAATTCTAAGTATCGAAATTTATCATGTACTGTCGACTTCAACTATTCACCATCAAAAACCTGCCGAATTGCTGTTTTAGCCTATGGGGGACCTCCTATAACCTATTTGCAGTCATTTGGTGGACTTTGAAAAATCTAAGTTTTTTTTTTTAAAATACTTCGCACCTAAATCGATCGGATACGATCGGAATTCAATTCGAATGATCAAATACAGCCTATTCACTAATTTCGCTGTTTTTTTTTTATTTGCATTTCGAGTTGATGGGAGTTTAGAAAATTTGAAAGTTTGAAATTTGACCCTTGATAAATCTGCCCCCAATTGTATGGAGATCCAAATTACAGAAAGATCCCTTATCTGGAAAACCCCAGGTCCCAAGTAATCTGGATAATAGGTTCCATACCTGTATTACTGTATAGCAAAAATATACAGGTGCTGTGTCTACAGTATAGAAATTTAAACATGTACATTATTTTTACTTTTTTAAACTCGGAATGCCTGTATTACAAATTATAGTGAATCACGTTGCCACTGAAAACCTGAGAATCCTCAGTAATAAAAATACATGAATGAATGACTCCATATACAGTAAGGGAATCTTATTGGAGAGAAAGCTTTGTATGTACCATTTAAAAGAAATCAATGCAGGATTCAGGGTAGTGGGTAATTACAACTGGAATATTGCATGATCCTGAATTTAGAGGGAGACAACAAAGAGGTTCAGAATTGTTGGTACTGGTATGGATACATAATTACTATTGCTGAGGAAGAGACTGCAAGAAATTTAAAAGAAATATTTACTGTAATAGCAAGACATTAAGAAAAGTAAATATACTGCAACATGTTTCTATAATAAATATAATGTAAAAATAGAAATTTGCCAGAAAAAGGCATTTTTAAATAAGGACAAGATGACTAGAACAATAGGATGCAGTCTAAAGGAAGACAGCTGAAATGTGGCATACGAAAGCACTTTAAGCAAAAATGGAGAATAAATGGCCATTTGTCAGATGTTGAGGAGGATTAATACAGTTAAAGGACTCCAAAAATGCAAGCAAATGATCTAAAGCAATTTTAAGGAATCAAAAGCAATATAATTGATCCAGTTCAGGAGAACACCTGTATCTTGTCATTTATATGTGGTATAATGTAGTGTCTGAAGGGTGGAGCGGCTTAAAATGATTCTGTCGGCCCCTTTGTGATTCATCGTGCTGTCTGACAACATTTAGTATTTAAGTCTGAAGGGAAGGGATGAGCAGCTTATGCCCTACAGATATTGTTGAACTACTAATCCCAGAATCCTCTAACTAGGACTGTTTCTAGTAACATTGGAGCCTGGAGCAAATATAATTTGCCAAGACCCATTATTTATTTAGAGTAGCACTCTTCTACCTACCACCCTGGCTGGTTTTGGACTTAAATTCAAAGCATTATTGCTGAAAGCTGAACTTTAACTGTGCGTCAACAACAATGGACTCGATGTTGCCTCCTTGTGGAGCCTTGGTAATCACCCCTATTTGGGCCCAAACTGCAATGAGTTGTACTTGCACAGGCTGCCTATTCTAGCAACAACATGTGTTTTGGACTGGGGCTGAAACTCCTATATGACAAGACTTATTTAGATTTCTTAAAAGCAAAATATTAAGACCATTATTTATTTTTAAACATAGATAAAATTGTGTACTCTGCATACATATAATAGTATACAGTGTTATTTACATGTTATAGAAAAATTGTATTCTTTATATATACAATAAAATGCAAGCCACACATAATAAGATATGAAGTTGTGGAATATGTGACCAACCAAGTTCCATGGATTCAATTGAATGGCCCGTTGGCTCATCAGTCCTTTCGTAACGGGAGGGTGAAAAGATGACTTGCAAAATGAATTTGGTTTTGAGTTTGTATTTTGACTGAAAGAAATTTTGTACACATGCAGAAGCAGACCCTGTGATTGCCGGCAGGGCCGCCATTAGAAATCACGGGGCCCCGTACAACAAAATTTTTGGGGCCCCCTGGGCCCCGCCCACACTGACGACCAAGCTCCGCCCCATATCCCGCCCACATCGCAGTTAAAAGACCACACAGACATCAGCGCTAAAAAAGTAACCCCCCCCACACAAGTTGTAAAAAGCTATTGATGGTCAGGGCCCCCTAATAAAAAAAATTGGGGCCCCAAAAAAAAAAAATTAAAATTTTTTTTTTTTAAAAACATTGGTGGCAGGGGCCCCCTGTTAAAAAAAACTTGGGGCCCCAACAAAAAAAATGTAAAAAAAACTAAAAAATAAACAAACATTGGTGGCAGGGGCCCCCTTCTAAGTTAAAAACAAATTGGGGCCCCAAAAAAAATTTGAAAAAAAATTAATTTTTTTTGAAAAAAAAAAAAAACATTGGCGGCAGGGGCCCCCTTATAAGTTAAAAACAAATTGGGGCCCCAAAAAAAATTTGAAAAAAATTAATTTTTTTTTGAAAAAAAAAAAAAACATTGGCGGCAGGGGCCCCCTTATAAGTTAAAAACAAATTGGGGCCCCAAAAAAAAAATTTGGAGAAAAAAAAATTTTTTTGAAAAAAAAAAAAATGGTGGCAGGGGCCCCCTTACAAGTTAAAAACAAATTGGGGCCCCAAAAAAAATTTAAAAAAATAATAATTTTTTTTTGAAAAAAAAAAAAACTGGTGGCAGGGGCCCCCTTACAAGTTAAAAAAATTTGGTGCCACCAAAAAGAAAATTAATTTTTTTTTTAAAAAAAAAACCCAAAAAAAACAATGGTGGCAAGGGGCCCCTTACGAGTTAAAAAAAAATTGGGGCCCCAAAAAAAAAGTTTTAAAAAAAAGATTGGTGGCAGGGGCCTATAGAATATTAAAATAATACATTGGTGGCCAGGGGATTAAAAAAAAAAAAACACAAACTGGTGTTCAGTAGAATTGAACTCATGGCTTCAGTACTTCAACTTCGCCTCCTTTCGTGACTTCGGGTCTTTTCACCGCTTCAGGACTTCGGCTTCGGCTGTTTTCGTGACTTCGGGTCTTTGCGCTGCTTCAGGACTTCGGCTTCGGCTGTTTTCGTGACTTCGGGTCTTTTCGGCGCTTCGTGACTTCGGGACTTCGGCTTTTTCCGTGACTTCGGGTCTTTTCGTCGCATCGGCTTCGGCTTTTCGGCACTTCCGCATTCGGCACTGAAGAGGCAAGACGTACGGCTCGGGCGCTCGTAAGGGGGGCCCGGATCTTCAAAAAAATGCAGCGCTGCCGGGCCCCCCTTCATGCCCGGGCCCGGTACGCTTGTCCCCCCTGTCCCCCCCTGATGGCGGCCCTGATTGCCGGGGGGAGCTGTAGTGGGCTTATTGGAACCCTGAATGGTAAGCAATTGTTAGAATATATGTGTGACATTATGTTAACTAAGATACCTTTCATTATCCCTTCTACAGTCTCTTTCTGTCTTGATACTTGCAGCTTTCTGTCAGAGACATTTATTTTGAAAGACAGTTACAAGTACATTGTCTATTATTATTATAAGTGTAATTTCTATAGCAACTTGTCATGGCCGGCACCCAATACCAGAACAAGTGCCAAGGACCCTGGTCTCGGCTCGGCTTCACCAGTAGTGTGACCACCTTTGGGCTTCGGGAGGAGCCCTCAGCTTAATTGGGTGCCACCTGGACTTAACGAGGGGTACAAGGCGAGATGTTCTGGCTGGCAAAGGGGCACGACCGGATAGCAAGAGTCTTTGGGCAGAAGGTCAAGGACAAGGCATCTGGTGGAAACGGAAACAGGACAGACCGGATCAGGATAGGCAGATAACAGAATCGTCAGGCAGGCAAGGGGTCAAAACCAGGTAATCAGACAGACTGGATCAGGCAGAAGGAGTTGTCGTTAGGCAGGCAAAGGGTCAAAACCGGGTAATCAGACAAACAGGATCAGTTAGGCTCGGTAGTCAATAAACAGGCAGGATCAGGATACAGAGGTCAGAATAGTCAGGAACAGGCTGGGTGAAACACTGGAAGAACAGTCAGGATAGCAAATTCAGGAACAGGTAGCACAAGGCTCAGGAAACCACAGGAAATGATCCTATAACGGGCACTGGCTACAGGTCTGAATGGGCCTTAAATAGGGTCCCAATTCGCGCCAAAACGTGCGCAAATTCCTTCAAGAGACGTGCAGGCGCGCTGCACGCCCTAGGAATCCAAAATGGCGCCGGCAAGGGGAGGACAGGAGTGGCGCAGTGGGCTTCCACGCCAAGGACGCGGCGTGGACCCCGCTGCCCACTAGACCACCAGGGTATGTTTCTTACACAACTACAGTGCTTTACAGAAATATGAGATACAAATACAAGACACAACAACATATGCAGACAAATTTTTCACTAGAACAGATACACAGTTAGTATTGCATTTTGTTAGGCGCCAATAGGGGGCCTTGCTCAGGAGAGCTTACACTCAATGTTCCCTCTAGTTCCTTCTTGGTTATATGCGCAAAAAAAATCTTTTTTGCGCTCATTTTAAACTTGTGTGTGCAGTTTTTAAAAACTGTGTGTTCAGTTCAGAATTGATAAAAAATGTGTTTTTACACAAAATTCTTTTTGCTCACCACAATTTGCTAAATGCTCCTGCCTAAACAATTGTGTGCGCGTACACTAGCACACACCTTTGAGGGAACTTTGTTAATTTAAAAACACTAGGAAACGAGCCATAGTAATGTTCAGGTGACTCCTAACAGCAACGACATTGGAATTATACAGTAATTTTCTACAATGATAATTATGTCAGGCTGGGAAACAGAAGTAGAAGGCAGTTCAGTTTGTCCATGTTGATTTTTAAAAGAGAGGACATAAATGCAGAGATTTTTCTGTGCCACTCACTACAAGTGAATACAGACCTGAAGAGGTGACGTATATTTGAATATCATTAGATACTGAGATGCAAATGAGCTGATCAGCTGATCAAATATTGACTGGAGCAACAGTACTGCCAGGACAATAAATAGGAACAGGTTTATACATTTGTTGCATGACAATTTTATGGCACAGGTTGTTGAGGAACCAACCAGAAGCCAGACTATACTGGATCTAGTGATCTCTAATGACCCAGAACATATAGAAAATTAGCAAGTCATTAAATCTCTGGGCAATAGTGACCATAATGTGATCTCATTTAGGGAGTTATTTACTAAACCTCAAAAAATTATTTGGGGGCAAAAACTTGCAAATAACCTGAAAAAACAAGAGATTCGGTTGTCAAATAAAAAAAAATCATATGATTAGAGTTTTCACTTGATTTTATCAAGCCTTTTCTTGACCCAAATTTTTCGAGTTATTTTATTGATAAATAAGATAAAATCGTGGATGGGAGATTGGTCGAGCTTGGTTTAATAAAAAGATCGGGTATATTTGGGTTTTAGTAAATGTCTGGTGCAAAAAAAACTGTGAATTTCAGAAAAGCAAATTGTAGCACCTTAAATGAACAGTTCAGTGTGAAAATAAAAACTGTGTAAATAGATAGGATGTGCAAAATAAAAAATGTTTCTAATATAGTTAGTTAGCCAAAAATGTAATGTATAAAGGCTGGAGTGACTGGATGTCTAATATAATAGCCAGAACATGGTACATAACTGTTCAGTGAGTTTGCAATTGATCCTCAGCATTCAGCTCAGATTCAAAAGCAACAGAAATGACCCATGTGGCCCCCCTCATGTCTCTGATTGGTTACTGCCTGGTAACCAGGGTAACCAGTCAGTGTAAACCAAGAGAGCTGCAAAGCAGGAAGTAGTGTTCTGGCTATTATGTTAGACATCCAGTCACTTCAGCCTTTATACATTACATTTTTGGCTAACTAACTATATTAAAAACATTTTTTATTTTGCACAGCCTATCTATTTACCTAGTTTTTATTGATGAAAAATATATTAATAGAATAATATGGAGTATAGGTCATGTTAGACATATTTGATTTTATGATGCTCTAAGTAAGATGCTGGATTGGGTTTTGCCAAAGCATTTGATACAGTGCCTCACAATGACGCTTTCTAAACTATGGCCTGTTGGGTTTAATGAAGTCATTTGCATATGGATAGGAAACTGGGTATAGGATAGGGTACAGAGGGCAGTTGTTAATGATGCATGGGCTCTGTATTGGGTCCACTTTTATTTAACTTGTTCATTAATGACTTAGGGGAAGGTATTGTAGGTAATGTATCAGTGTTTGCAGATGACACAAACTATCCAGCCCAATTAATTCCATCCAGGATGTGGCATCCTTGCAACAGGATCTTGACAAACTGGCAATCTGGGCAGCTAAGTAGCAAATGAGATTCAATGTTGATAAATGTAAAGTAATGCACCTGGAATGTAAAAATATACAAGCCACTTATACCGTTAATAGGACTGCATTAGTCAGATCCATAATATAAAAGGACATTGGAGATAATAAACTTGGCTGTAGCAATGCTAGTCAGCAACTTCAAGGGTCTGTATGAAAAGGGGCATAGATTCACGGGAGGAGGGGGTTATTCTTCCACTGTACAGAGCGCTAGTAAGGCCCCATCTAGAGCATGGCGTGCAGTTTTGGTCTCCAGCACTCAAACGGGACAGTATTGAATTAGAGAGTCAAGAGAAGGACAAGCTGGTACAGGGTATGGAAAATCTCAGCTATGAGGAAAGACTGGCCAAGTTGGTGTTGTTCACGCTGGAGAAGAGGTGCTTAGGAGGGATATGATAAACATATAAGGCGATTAACCCCCTAATGCTTTATTTACCAGTTGGTCCTTCCAGCTGACAAGAGGGCACTCATTTCGATTAGAAGAAAGGAGGTTCTAGCTAAATATTCAGAAGGGTTTTTTACAGTGAGAGCCGTGAAGATGTGGAATTCTCTCCCTGAATCAGTTGTACAGGCTGATATATTAGATAGCTTTAAGAAGGGGTTTGATGGCTTTTTAGCAAATGAGGCAATACAGGGTTATGGGAAATAGCTCATAGTACAAGTTGATCCAGGGACTGGTCCAATTGCCATCTTGGAGTCAAAAAGGATTTTTTTCCCTCGCTGAGGCAAATTGGAGAGGCTACAGAATTTTTTTTTGCCTTCCTGTGGATCAACTAGCAGTTAGGCAGGTTATATTTAGACTTAAAAGGTTGGACTTGATGGATGTGTGTCTTTTTTTTTTTTCAACCTAAAAGGGAGAACACACCAATAATGCATTTGGCCTAATGCATGCATAAAGAAAGATAGATTGCTGAGATTCAGCGCCGATCCGCGCCTTTATGCCGCCTGAGGCGGCCTTCCATTGCCGCCCCGACCCCTCCTCACGGCGCTCACATTTTCTGCGCAGGAGGGGGTCGGGGCGCTGCACGACACTAGTGCAGAGAGCGCAATTGCCCTCTCTGCACTAGAAGAGCCGAATTTCCGGGTTGAAAACCGGAAATTCGGCTCTTAGTTACCAGGAGCGGCATTTTTGCCGCCCCTGGTAACCAGGGGGCGCTGCCGCCTGAGGCGAGTGTCTCAACTCGCCTCATTGGTGGAGCGCCCCTGCTGAGATTGCCGTTTTATTTAACTGGTCTCTTGATGAAATGGTTCTTGTTACAGATTGTATATCACATATGCAGTGTAAATCATTACCCACATCCTTCGCAAAATGTAAATGAACAATCAGTGCTATCCCCCTCTAGTGGCTCAGAGCACACAGTGCATTAGATAATAGCAATCTCATGTGCCACTGTGTGGTGGACCTCAGCAACAACTATACCAATTCCATTGTTAAGCTGTCCCTGTAACCAGTGGTGGAATGCCAGTATATTCCCACCTTCCAGCAGCCCACTGAATATATTAATTCACTAAAAGCCTCCAGTTACCGTTTTCCATTTCATGAATATCTCCTGTTCAGTTCATTGAGTATAAGCACACCTGCTCAGGTTTCTCACAGCCTTGGGCCTCCAGAATACCTGCTTCAGCATGTTTACTAGACATTGAACAGCTCACTACAAAGTCAGTTTAATGAAACACATGGCCAAGAGGCAGTTCAAGCCCCCTCTAGTGTAATGCATAATTAATTTTCAGTTAGGTCAGGGGAAAATTTAAGGCTAAACAGGGCTGACAATTTGACATAGCCATGAACCCAGATGGAAGGTAGTTCTGTAAGATAAGCATTGTTCCAAGACAGGAAGAAACAAGTATATACGTTATTCATATGAATTAGGGGGGTTCATGGGTGCTTTTGTACAAACTGCTAACAAAATAAGTATTAACACATCTAATTAATAGGATTGGTGGGCAAGGTTGCCACCTCACTCCTTGAAATATGGGTTCTAAATGAATCCACATACTGCATGTAAGTATTTCCAAATGAGCTTTGTAGTATTTACATAGCTTAGAACATGTAGAGTGTGATATTCTGAGACAATTTGCAAGTGGTCTTAACTTTTATTATTTGTGGTTTTTGAATTATTTAGCTCTTTGTTTGGCTGTTCTTCAGATTGGGATTTCAGCAGCTTTCTAGTTGCTAGAGTCCAAATTACCCTAGCAACCAGGCAGTATTTTGAATAGAAGACTGGAATGTGAAAAGGAGAGGACCTGAGTAGAAAGATAAGTAATAAAAAATAATAACATTTTAGCCTCACAGAGCAACAGTTTATATTTCTTTCTCTTTCTTTCTTTCTCTCTCTTTCTTTCTTTCTTTCTTTCTTTCTTTCTTTCTTTCTTTCTTTCTTTCTTTCTTTCTTTCTTTCTTTCTTTCTTTCTCTCTCTCTTTATATATATATATATATATATATATATATATATATATATAAATATATGTAATATAATTCTTAATGAATCAGATGTAAGTTGAGTGTAGGACTGGCCATACCAAGGATGACTTTGACGTAGTTGGCCAGCTTACATATATTGCGATATATGAACAAACAATCACTGTTAGGATAAGGCATTTTTTAGTAGCTTAAGGCACAAAATGTCTCAATGTCCTAAATATATTGATAACTCAAGATGATAAAGGCCCCAACGAGGGCCGAAACGTTGGAATGCACGAGTGATGTGTCAATAAATTTGTTTGACAAAACTGCTGGAGTGCTGGTCCATTTTGAACTGTGGATATTATACTTTGACCGTGCACCCACCATTGACCAGTGTATGAGTGTAGGTACTTTCGGAATATATATATATATATATATATATATATCAAAGTATTTATTTACTTTTTTATTTAACCCTGCTATGAACTAAACAGGGATCCTGCAAAATCTGGAAGGGGCACTTGTACCCAATCAGTATAAAAACCTTTGTTAAGGAAAATGAATACAAAACTAACAAGGTTGTGTGTCACCTTTAACTGATCAAGCCTGACTGTTTTGAGTAACAATGACAAGAACAAATTAAGGGCTTCTAGAATCTAATGCAAAGCAGAAGCAGAGGCATATGTAGGTTATTTGTAGTGGGAAATGAACTTGAATTGAGAATCTGGGTATGCAGGAAAGGTCACATCTGAGCATGCCCATGGTGTAGTACACATACTGTCACCTCCAGTTAAGGATAAACTTCCACCACTTCTCCCAATGGCGCAAAAATTTGTGGCAAGCTTTTTCAATACAGAAACATGCAGTGCCAATTGACTCCAGTGTATTTTCCACATAAAAGTCACTGTAAGAAACATCCAGTGACTCCAATGTACTGTATTTTGCACTGCACAAAAAAAAGTTGCAGCAAAGAAATTCTCATTGTCTCCAATGCATTTTGTGCTCAAAAAAACACATTAAAAAAAAACACCCTTTAGGGCAGATTTACTAAAGATTTACTAAAAGGCCGTTGCTAGCGAAAATTCGCCAGAAATCCCATCCACAAGCACACCGCCAATGTGAAACTCCCTTTGTCAGAGTTTCCTCGCCACCTTAGACCTGGCAAACTGATAAGATGAAGCTACATCCTCCTCAATCTTATGTCAGTGACATCATATACTGAATGCCGAAAAGTTAGAAGAATTATAAAAAAAAAATGTTGGTGATGTTTCATATTTTAAAGTGAGATTATATTACAAAGTTGTGACTGTTAAAAATTTTTTGTTTTAAGTTTTTTTTATACTATTTATGGGGCATGGTACATTTGTTTTAGGATGGGCTCATGTCTAGGGCATTTGACATTTCTAATAATAAGTTTTTAATTATAAATGGCCACTTGCACCAACATCACTAATAAAGACATACTGTATATAAGACCTATATGTACCTGCCCTATTCAAATTGACCTAAGCTTAAGTGTACTACCAAAGTTTCGCTAGCCAGAAGCTAACTTTAGCGAAAGTTCACCATGAAATGCTCGCGCTCAGTTCTTAGTGTAATAATCATAGTTTTACAGTTTTGCTTTATTATTCAATTTTATTTTTTAAGGAACATACTTTTATTATTAATATTTACAGAATGTAGGATACTTTTTTTTTTTTTAATTCTTTTAACAGACACACGAAAATATATTTCAGTTGGATCGTTTTAAGGGAGTACAAAGAAAAACAAAGACTAATACGATTCCATGATGACAGAGGCATTCAGCAGTTTACTGCATGTACAGCCTTTGCCTACAGTTTTTAATCTCATAAACTTTTATTGCTCAGGTCACAGAGTACAGTATAAGTACATCTGATCAGGTGTATCAAGCAGTGGTCCTCCTTGTAATTAAAAAGACACTTCAAACTTCCTTTTACACTATACCGTCCATGTTAGAGGTGTTCCAACCTTCTTATATTAAAGAAAAAAATGTACCTTCCATATGGTAATGCCAGCTGGGCCATTTCCTGACTGTTGTTTTTTAAAGTAGTTTCCGAATTCCAAGAAGACGTAAAATCATTGCCATGTGAAACCCAGATGCTCAAGTCAGAGATATGTATATATGATTTCCTCAATCAAGAAAAAATTGTTTTTTTTTCACATACTTAAAATACATACAGCTAAAGACACAATAATTGTTGTTAGCTGCCATTATGTGTCACTTTTCTTCTTTGGGCATGAAAAGGCAAATATGGCAACATTTAAGGAACAGCTGTCCTGACACTAAAGTCTGTTTTCTGTCTTATTATCCATTATGTTAACCCCTGTATTTACATTACAACTTTTAAGGGCCAATATTCTTCATTTTTAATTTCCTTGATTGATTTGGCTGATTGATTTTGTTTAAGCTTACAACATCTATAAAAGCATTCAGCTTTAACCATGCCTAGTTAGCCATTGTCTCATTGGCACAAGCAGTTTTAGTAGAATTTCTATTGTAATAAAATAATTAAGAAAACAGAAATAGAAATGCCCCAGCAGCACAAGAGTTGTGGCATGAAGTCATTATGGGCAGGGCCAAAATAACTGGGCTATAAATGGCACTTTTCCTAGCGTTTGATTGTTCTAATTATAGATAAATAGATAGAGAAAGCATTTCATTTTGGCCAGCTCAGCTTTGCCCCAACCCTCTCACCAGTATGGCAGAAAAAAACTAATATAGGAAACAGGGCAGTGATTAAAAAGATTTTTTACTTAATCATAAAGGAGCAGAACAACACCGGTTTACTTTGTTTATTAAATTATTGTTTTTTCATCATGGGTCCCTTTATAAATTGTTGGTTGTTTATCATAGCCCCTTTATAAATGGATGTATCATTGCACCCTTTGGGGCAAATTCACTAAGATGCGAAGTTGCGCCAGGCGCAACTTCGCCGCACTTCGCCAGGCGTAGTTTCGCCAGGGCTCCGCAAATTCACTAAAATCCGAAGTTGCGCACAGGGGTAGCATAAGGTTGCGAAGTTGCGCTAGCGTTGTTTCGCTATATAAAGCGAAGTTACGCTAGCGAAGGCTAATTTGCATATGGCGCGAAATTCAAATTTCAATGGAGGAACACGTATCTGCACTACAAATGCCTAGAAAACCTTCAAATCAGCAAATAAAAATTTTATTTTGCCCTACACATGTGCCCACTGTCTAGGTAAGTTGCCATGAGTCAGGAAATGTAGGGGGGAGGAAGGGGAGCCCCAAAAATTTTTCGATCTTTTTCAGCCTATCAGCCATCATGTAGAAAACACGCCAGCGTTTTTTTGGGACTTAGAAAAAAAATTGACTTTTTTTTAAACAATCCCTATCTACTCTATTGCGCTTCGCCAGGTCTGAGGTGGCGAAGGAAGTCTAGCGTAAAAGGTAGCGTTCAGTACACTGCGCAAGTTAGTGAATTTGCGTAGTTTCGTCGCTAGCGAAACTTCGCCTGGTGTAAGGTTGCGAAGTAACACTATCGAAACTACGCCAGCGTTCGTTAGTGAATTTGCGCAGTAGCGAAAATGCCAAACGCTAGCGAATTAACGCTAGCGAATTAACGCTAGCGTTCGGCGCTTCGCATCTTAGTGAATTTGCCCCTTTGGGTCTTTGCTCGAGTCAGATCTATGCATCCGGAAAAAAAGCTAAATAGCGTTTTTAAAGTAGCGTTTTTAAAGTCATTTGCCACTTGGGGTTGCCAAATGTTGGCACCCCCAATTGAATGTATTTACTTAACTGAAACCCTGGGCCAGTGCTCCTATCAGCAGAAAACTGCACCGGCCCGGGGTTATTCCAGCAAACATCATGGATCGCTTCTCTTCCAGCTTCTTCTTTCTTTAAATTTCCCAGGGCAGACGCATGCGCAGTAAAATGAAAAAGCCGACTTTTTAGTTAAAGTTCGGCTTTTCACTCTAATGCACATGCACAGCTGCGAGAAGAAAGAAGAAGCTGGAAGCTCCATGGTGCTCGCTGAAATAACTTAAAATCTTAGAATTATAGTATTAACCCTAGGCACAAAATGTATCCAGAGAATCTTCCCAGCATCTGTATCAGTAGCTCATAAATGTGCAGTATAGCAAATTACAAAGAATCTAAATTGCATCTTCAAATCGGAAAGCCGTTCTTGTCCACAAATGTGTACCTCTTATAACTATTATAAGAAAATAGTCCCTGTTAGTGAAATGGTTTATATTTAAAGTATTTTACTATAAATATAGTATGTATAAGTTATTGTGCAATAGTTTTTTTTCTATCTAGCTTCTACCTTAACCTTTATATATAGGGTAGCTCTGCATCCTTCTCAGTTATACATTTAAATAAAAATCTATTAAAATTGCTATTTTTCAAATTTTTTCCTGAATGGGTCGATAATCATAATAGGCAATTGCAATAAAGAGATTATTTCACCCCAAGAAAGAGAAAAAAAAGCTTCTGGTGGAGTAAAGGAAATACAATCTAGTATAGACATAATAGTAAAAATAGCCTCTAATTTCCTCTGTGAAACAAGGCACAGTTGTTGATATGTAAAACTTCAAGCCATTTTTGTCAGCATACTAATTCCGGATTCTTTCAGTATGTTATAGAATGGCTATTTCTAAGCAACATTTCAATTGGCCTTCTCTGACAAATGGGGGTCACTGACTCCATCTTAAGAACAAATACTCTGTAAGACTACAAATGTATTATTATTGCTACTTTTTATTACTTATCTTATTGTTCAAGCCCTCTCCTATTCATATTCCTCTCTCTCATTCAAATCAATGCATGGTTGTTTATTAATCCAAAAACCTCAAATAATAAAAAAAAATTAAACCAAATGCAATTTGTCTGAGACTATCACTCTCATACATCATACATACATCATACTAAAAGTGAACAACCCCTTTAAAACTCGTTGCCAAAGTAATTATGCCTAAACTTTATGGCAGAATGTACATTAAAGGGATACTGTCATGGGAAAAAAAAATGTTTTCAAAATGAATCAGTTAATAGTGCTGCTCCAGCAGAATTCTGCACTGAAATCCATTTCTCAAAAGAGCAAACAGATTTTTTTATATTCAATTTTGAAATCTGACATGGGGCTAGACATTTTGTCAATTTCCCAGCTGCCCCATGTCATGTGACTTGTGCCTGCACTTCAGGAGAGAAATGCTTTCTGGCAGGCTGCTGTTTTTCCTTCTCAATGTAACTGAATGTGTCCCAGTGGGACATGGGTTTTTACTATTGAGTGTTGTTCTTAGATCTACCAGGCAGCTGTTATCTTGTGTTAGGGAGCTGTTATCTGGTTACCTTCCCATTGTGCTTTTGTTTGGCTGCTGGGGGGGAAAAGGGAGGGGGTGATATCACTCCAACTTGCAGTACAGCAGTAAAGAGTGATTGAAGTTTATCAGAGCACAAGTCACATGACCAGGGGCTGCTGGGAAATTGACAAAATGTCTAGCCCCATGTCAGATTTCAAAATTGAATATAAAAAAATCTGTTTGCTCTTTTGAGAAATGGATTTCAGTGCAGAATTCTGCTGGAGCAGCACTATTAACTGATTCATTTTGAAAAAAAATTTTTTTCCCATGACAGTATCCCTTTAATGTTAAAAAAATTTGATTTTGGTGGGTTTCATTTGCACTGTGCATTTTAATCCTTGTAAATAAGCACTCGCTACCTAGTTAATAATTTGGCAAAACAGCCCAGTAGTTGAACCCATGGCAACTCAGATGTTAATATCCTAACAATACCTCTTCACACCCTTACTTGGTTCTTCATACATTATAAAAGGTGCTGTTGACCTAGAACACCTACCGTATACAGTATTATACACACACATACAGTATTACGCACATGACTGCATATCATTTTATATAAAGACATTTTAAGTTTATTTTACTTGCCTAAATGCTGTAAATCATACTCGATGCAGGTGAATAACAAGCTAAGGCCTCTATTCTATCCATATCATAGTTCATAATAATTGGTAAACTGCTGATGTAACGTAGGGTATCCCAAACCCAGAACAAACCCCAAGGGCATGGTCTCGGCTTACTCTTCTGCCTATAGCAGCCGCCTTTGGGTTCAGGAGGAGCCCTCAGATACTCAAATGCCGCCAGGTCTTAATGTGAGAGGACCAAGGGGAGAGCTCTGGGCAGGCTAGGGAACCGAACATATAGTAGAAGAACGGGGAACCAATCAGGCAATACAGTACAATATCGGTAGGCAAAGGCGTGGTCAGGGTCACAGGCTGGGGTCAGAATCAGTGGACAATGCGGTACCAAATCAGGAAGAGGAAGCATGGTCGAGGTCAGTGGCCGTAGTCAACAACACTGTTGCGGTACAAAATCAAGGAATGGTCAATAACAGGCAATGGTCAGTACAGGCAGCAGATAATCAAAGTCAGGGACAGGCTAGGGTCAAGAACAAGGATCAGACAAATTAGAAACACTCCCAGAAACTATGGAAATAGACCTTACGTTGGGCAATTGGAAAAAGTACTTTGCAGCTTTAAATATTTGAATTTTTGCACCAAACGTCATGCGGCGCATCAAATAAAAACTTACACTGGTTATGTTTAGAGATGGGCTGAAATGTCAAGGGAAGAAGCAGTTCACATCCTTATCTTCTGAGCAGGTAGGTAGTTTATCTTTTTTACGTTTTCATATTATTTATTTCTATCTGAATATGGATGTTTTCCTGAATGTTATATTGTGAATTCTGTATCTCCATACAGTAAAAACGTGAGAGTCAGCATTGTATTCATTCATGTTAATTCCAAATGCTTGATCCAGTGAATGCTTCTGATTGCCATTAGGGTCAGAAAGAATTTTTTACTGTTTATTTGCACAGCAGAGGTAGGACATTGCGTACTGCACAGTTAATTTTAGAAGAGGGAAAAAGGAGGTTCTCTCCTGTGACTGCACAGGAGGTTGATTTATACAAACGATTCCACTGCTTGTAGGTGACAGCCTGCTTGGATTTCCTATCATCGATACACTGCAGATTCTGGACCGACAGCAGGGCTGCTGAACTTTTCTCATGGTGGGAGATGCAGCTTCTGTTCATAGTAGAGTTTGGAGCCATCCACTCTGTAGGTAGAAGCAGCCAAGTACTCAGTGGTGGGTATAATGGTATAGTGCTAATCTCAAGTCTTCTGAGGAATGGCAGAGCATAGTAGCAATCTCTTATGGAATTCTGGCTTTGAATATTGCCTTGGGGTGAGGCTGGCTGGTCCTATTTATTTGATGAAATGTGAATAAATGCTGTGGCCATTTTAGCCCATTTCTTGCACCTGGTGTTTCATTAAGGATTCAGTGGGATGACTGAGGGCGAAGGCTCAATTGAGGAGTCCACTTGTCATGCTAATTTTCTGTAAATATAAGTCGAATAAGATGCACAGTATTGCACATTGCGTGTATTTTGACCATTCCTGCATGAAAAGAAATGATGGACTCCAAGCAGATATGATAATTATGGTCTCTTAGTAGAGAAGCTAAATGATCTACTATACGTAATATGACAAGCCATCTAATATATTAGTCTGTAGGCAGAAATATTCTTAAGCTTTGCAGACCAGAGTTTTTTTTCCAGAGATGTTGCTGCCAAACATAAAACCAATTAATTATGAATATCAGATTTTACTGTTTGCTATAAAATGAGAGTATTTGTGTGAAGAAGGTGTTAGGAATAATAATTAATTTTAATACTAGATGATCTGTGTAAAAAAGTGAGGAATGTTCCATTGCTTCCACTCTAATTCCTGCATACATTTTTTCCACAGACACAATACTGGAAGTATTGCCCATATGACCTGAGTGACTTTTGCCGGAGTCTCACATCACAGGAGTACATTCCAGACTCCAGGCTTCCAGGCATGATATTCATTAAGAAGGAATCTACTTGAAATTGTAATACTACTTTCTGCATTGCGTACAGTTTCCTATACTATGATTTGTTTATAGATAAATGGGCACTAATACTAAAATCCAATTTGGAAGCATTAAAGAGCATGTTTTCATGTATATTTTTTCTTTACTGTATTGAAATTACACATACACGCACACACACATATATATTTATATTATATAGGATCAGAACAAAGGCATAAAACCAAAATAATGTCACGTGGTACTCTAGTGTAAGGCAGCCATCATGGGTGCACTTAGTACAGGTATGGGACTAGTGATGGGCGAATTTGGGTCATTTCACTTCGCCAAAAAATTTACGAATTACCAGCAAAATTCGTGAAATGGCGAAAAATTAGCGATACGGAGCCGGCAGCTTGTTTTTGACGCCGGTGTCCGTTTTTGACGCCTGCGTCGTTTTTTTTTAACACTAGCAAATTTGCTGGCGAAAATGAGCCGGCGTCCATTTTTTTTTCGTATCGGTTTCTCAAATTTATTTGCCAGCGGCGATTCGCGGGAATTCGCCACGAATTCACGCCTGGCGAATAAATTCGCCCATCACTATATGGTACCTGTTATTCAGAATGCTTGGGACCTGGGGTTTTCTAGGGTAATTTGGAGCTCCATAGCTTAAGTCAACTAAAATATCATATAAACATTATTTGCCTCCAATAAGGATTAATTATATCTTAGTTGGGGTACAAGATACTGTTTTATTATTACAGAGAAAAAAACGAATCATTTTTAAAAATATGAATTATTTGATTAAAATGAAGTCTATGGGAGACGGCCTTCCCGTAATTTGGAGCTTTCAGGATACAAGATACTGTTTTATTATTACAGTTTTATTATTACAGAGAAAAAAACGAATCATTTTTAAAAATATGAATTATTTGATTAAAATGAAGTCTATGGGAAACGGCCTTCCCGTAATTTGGAGCTTTCTGGATAATTGGGTTTCCAGATAACGGATCCAATACTCGTATATGTTTCTATTCATATCCTCCCATACAGGCTTAGATTTAGAAAACCAAAAGAAAATTGGATAACAGACTCAAATTGAAAAAGTATGCCATCAGCAAGCTTTTTGATAGTTTGGGTGGTAAGAAAATGGAAATAAGAGCAGTCCCCTACAAGTAAGGTCCAATTGTTTGCTATAGGTAATTGCACTGGTACAGTTTAGCAGTCGATCAGCCATCTTGTCTTTTTAGCTCATTACTGTATGCTTTAAATATGATTCAAAAAATTTCTGTTTACAGTGTTTTTTAAGCATTGCTAGACCTGTATAAGATATATCAGCCAGTGCTCTTTGTCTTTGTCTGTGACATTTGGCTTTTTTCAAGATTCGCGAAAAAATGCAGTGAAAAAACACAAATACGAATATACTCAAGGCTATTCTTTGTAACCTCGAATAGTCGCCGTTTATTAAGAATAAAAGCACAAAAAGTCACCAGAAAAAACCCGGCAAGTAAAAGGCGAGGCTGTATAGAAGTCAATGGGAATGACTCTGACAACTTTATTTATTTTTCCAGTTTATTAAAACATTTAAGATTTTTAGAGACAATGAGGTTCTCTCTGGGATGCAACTTTTTTTTTTCCACGAAAATACGCTGAAAAAAAATGATGCACGAGTTTCGTCTGTGTTTATTTTTTCTCGTCCGCCCTGACCTTTGCATAAAGCTCCATCCCACTGAATGCAGAAACTGCCTCTTCCTTGACAATAAAATAACATGTGTTCTGTTGCTGTATAGAGGAAGGAAGTGTTTTTTTCCGTCTATACTGTGTACATGAACTGCAAGTGAGTGCGCTCTGTGTGCCTTTGCTTGTGCTGCACTGCCAACAAGTGTTGCATTCAGTGAAAGGTGATTGAAGACTATACTGAAAAAGGCATATTTTGAGTATTGGGGTTATTAATACTAGGGTTTACTTATAAGCTATCAACATATTCCATAGAGCTGCACAATAAACTGGGGAGACGGCAAACAGTATGGCAGAAACAAAACAATCACAAATGATGGAGCAAGATGTGAGAGCTTTCAATATAAAGGTTGGAACGCAAGTGAGAAACTAGTAAATTTTGGCATCCAGAAAAAACATTTCTAATATATATATATATATATATATATATATATATATATATATATATATATATATATATATATATACACACATACATCAATATATATATATATATATATATATATATATATATATATATATATATATATACACACACACATGTATTTAATATATATATATACATATATATACACATATATATATATATATATATATATATATATATATATATATATATATATATATATATATATATAAAAATACTATATATTTGACATATATAGAAATATATAAGTCCAACTGGAGATGTTCTTGAAATATCACTGCCTTCACCATTCTTAAAGTTACATTCTAGGTAAACTAAATTTTTCAGGCGCCGAGACTGAACTGTCCTAAATATTAAAGCCTTTTACTGTGACAAATACGTAACTGTTTCGAAAAATAGTTTCCCTGTTAAACCACTGTGCAGAATGAAGAATAGCATAAACAATATACTTCATCAACCTTTTTAACATGAGTAGCTTTTATGCCGTCTAGCTGTAATTCTTTTCCTATGTTAATTTCTTTTCCAGTAAAATTCTGCTTTGGCATATTACTTGTTACTCTGAATGTACACAAACAAGGAAAAAAAAACAATAACAAAAGCCAGTGCGTGCGCTGCCATCACTACGGACAGATAGTATTACCTATGCTCTTGTATAAGCCAACAGGGGTCCAGGATATGAAATCCAAGAGGAAATGAGGATGTAGCTAACACCGCAGTACAAAGTGTTATTGTTTAAAAGCCCCTGTGTTAAAACTGGTGAAGTCATTAAAGTTGGCCCTTGGGACCTCCTTTACGATATGCAATTGATTATAATCCCAAAAAATGACTTTGCGGTTAGGAGTAATAAACCAGACTATTACTGTGTTGTCTGGTATCTTAAACCACAGAATGGCACAATGGTTGGTCAAAGCCTCCTCTCAACTATTAAGTATGTGATGTATCATTATATGTAAACCAACCCAAGGACAAACATACAGGCCTCCCTGCAGCTTTGCCACACAGGAATGTTGGGTATTATACAATAATTGGCTGGTCCTAAAGGGGCCAAAACACTGATTAAACCAGTGGGTAGCTCTATTTCAAATGACTTGATATATTTAGCGATGAATGGAAAAGGAATCTAACTTTATTTGGATAGCAAGCCAGGAATATAATGAATAATATTTCATTGCAGTTTCTCTACTGTCAGAATAAAGTGTTTACCCAGAGGAAAACAAAACCAACACAGCCATGGCTACAATACTACACATATGCCTTTGCAAATGTGCCAAGTTGTCTTCATCACCATTGTCCTCTTGGGGCAAATGCTTTTTATTCTTACTTATGACAACCACACAGCCTATGACAAAATAATGTATATGTGAACTCTGACTTCCATTTTCTGCAGGTGATACTTAATACAGTGTGCCGCTGCAGTATAACGTTTCAGGCATTTGCTGGCTGTAGCATTGGTAATAAATGGGGTTTAAAGGAATAAAGTACAACAAAGGGGCAAAGTGCCATGTTTTTTCTTTGCACTTTGTTCCCTTGGACATGTGCCTGTTGCCTGCAGGGCAAACCTTTATGCTACCAGTATGGAAAGCAAACATTTTCTCTTTTCAAGTATACAGCACTGCCTGTGTCTTAAATTGTAGTTTTCTGTAAAGGCATCACTTGAGCAAGAAGATGGTGCCCCTGCATCACCCCTACCTTGTACCTCGTATCACTCTAGGCAGGAGTATTGGTAGATAGAATGTGCAAAGGAGCCCTATACTTATCACCTGCTCAGGGTTGCAGTAACATGCATTACATGTCTTCCAAAAGACACAAAACTGAGCAGCAGCAACCATGGGTAAGGCATGTGCTAAATGCATAGGCCCTTAAAGGAGAATAAAGCCTTACTAAAGAAGTAGGCTAGAAATGTTGTACATTATGTTTTGGGCTTCTGTACCAGCCCTTTAGCAGTAAAGATCTGTGTCTCCAAAGATGCCCCAGTAGCTCCCCATCTTCTTTTCTGCTGATTCACTGCACATGCTCTGTGCTGCTGTCACTTACTGAGCTTAGGGACAGACTCACAATATACACTACCCAAATAATGTAAATGTCACAATATAAGGAAGATTAGTAATGAATACAGATAATTACTACATTGCAGCAAAGAAACCAGTGCTACTAGCAGTATAATTTAATAATCAGCTCTGTAGCATCAGCTTATATTACAGGCCAACCTCATTTTCTGCTTGATAATTTGTGACGACCCCTAAGTTTAGCTTCTCAACAGCTACTCAGAGCCCACTTTCCAAGATGGTGACCCCCTGTGACAAGTTTGAAGTCCTGGATCATTGCTGCTATTGAGAAGCTGAAACTTTAGGCTGGTGCAATAAGTTCAGTATATAAAATATGGCATTTTTAGCCACATTAATTGTTAGGGTTTATTTCTCCTTTAATGTACTCTCTGGTACTACAATTTGATTATAAGCTCAATAGGCTAGGGACTCTGTGTTGGCTAAAGTTACATCTATGAACTTTGTTTGATATAGACTTATAAGTAAATAATAAATAATTCCCTTTTCATTTATAACTAAATGTTGTGCAATGGCCTACAGTATGCTCTCAATTAAAAACTTGCCATTGCATATATTCAGCCTTCTGCCAGTGGTTACGAATTGATCAAGTTCTATACAGATAGTAGTTCCCAGACAGAAATTCTCAGCCCTGTCTCTCAGCTAGATGGCAGAACAGACAGTTATGTGTAATATTCATAAATCTATTGGGAGATGAATGAGTTAAGGACGTTATACGCAATCAATTTATCATAGGAATCAAGGTTTATGTTTGAAAAATGTGTCTGGGATGTGCTAGATATTCACTTCTTTCGAGCTTGATTCAGGGGTAGAGATCAGAAGGCCCCAAACTTAGAAGGGAGGGTGGGTCCCCAAAGTAAGGAGGGAGGGAAAAACAAATCAGTGCAATTCAGGGATGTCCACTCAAGATCTTTTTCAATTACTATGTCTAAGCGGTTATTGCTTGATGAAATAGTATAAACCATATTTCCTAATAGTCTGCACTGGAGGTCACATTTCATTCAAGTTTGTTACCTATGGCAGGAACCATGGTTTTCAAGTGGCTCTCCTGTATCCAATGCTAGTATTTGTTACTGAAAGTACATAGGAAGAAAAGTAATGAAAATGCTTCTAATAAATAGGCTATAGTGTGCAATGGTCATATGCCCTGATAGATTCCTGAAAGAATACCTTTGATGTCAGAAGGTCTCTCCTTATCATGTAGCACACCTCAGAGATTCTGCGACATCACATCAGCTATCGAAATTCAATTTTACTGAAGGCTTCGCTCATCTAGAGCATAGCTATTATGTTTTGACCTCTAGACACCAAGCAGCATTTCAAAGGAATTGTTACTTTCAGGAAACTATTTCCTAGAAACTGATATGCACAAGTGAAGAACATCACCAGAGGCGGCTTTGTAAATGCCTCAAATACTTTAATGTTTGTGGGAATTATTGTGACACTGTTTTCATGAAGTAGCCCAAATATTTGAATTCTTTTGGAGCCCCATTTCTCTC
Organism: Xenopus laevis; assembly: GCF_017654675.1. Taxonomy (NCBI): domain Eukaryota; kingdom Metazoa; phylum Chordata; class Amphibia; order Anura; family Pipidae; genus Xenopus; species Xenopus laevis. Next base: position 60,371,591 of record NC_054377.1, on the reverse strand, counting down.
TGCCTGCAACTAATTTATCCTTGCACAGAACGAACCATTTATAAACATGGGATACCAACTGCACTGTCCATCCTTTTGAGTGTAAAAGTTCTTTATGTGTCCAAGCTGTTTTGTAAGACACTGCAGAGAATTTGCCCTTGAGCCTGGTTTGTTAAATGAAGCTTTCAAGCTCAAGGCATTTGTCCTGCTTTAAAAAGAAGTTTTGTAGTCTGACACAAGGTGTACCTGTACCCATAAATATATTTCCTGGAAATTGAGAACATGTATCTGAAAGAACAATTATAGCCTACAGATGTCTACAACAAGTTAGCCATTATATTACAGATACGTTAAAAAGCATTTTAAAGGGGTAGTAACACTAGAAATAAAATCATCAATTTGAATTAGTAAACCCTCTATTTCTATCAATAAACCATAAGATGAGGGTTTATTTTCTGCAGAATGTATAATTATTCCCTCCTTGCTTGCAGCCTGGGTTTTAAGACGAGTTTTCATTTTTTCATGATTCGATCAAAAGCACAGTGAAAAAGCAATAGTACCAATATACTAGAGAATATTCTTTGTAACCTCGAATTGTAGGCTACTTATCATAAAATAAAACCACGAGTTTCGAGATTTTCAGTCTCATTGAAAATGAATGGGACAATGAGATTGTTACTGGCATGTGACTTTTATCTGCTGGAAAGACGTGTGGGAATATTTTGTCGGTTTTTTTTTCTTAAAGGGAAACTAAAGTGTAAAATAGAATAATGCTAGAAAATGCTGTATTTTGTATACTAAACATAAACATGAACTCACTGCACCAGAAGCCTAATTAAAAAAATGATTGATGCTTTCATAGTTGGCCACAGGGAGTTATCATCTTGTGACTTTGTTATCTCTGCAAGACCATGCACATGCTCAGTGTGGTCTGGGCTGCTGTTGGGATCATCATAAATTATTAAAACAACACAAGTCAAATAATATCTGCCAGAAGCCGATACAGCAAGACTGATTAATAATCAGAATATGCAGACTGCACTGGGTCCTCTTTTGTCATGTAATCTAACATGGATTTTATAGTTTTTGTATTGTTTAATACAAACCTTCTTCAACTCTCTAGAACCAGTGGCTGCAGCAAAATAATCCTCCAAATATAATCCCAGTTTATCTGTTTAAATCTGGCTCCATGATGTTTGTCCCTGTAGCTGGAGTTGGAAACATTAAAGAAAATTTAAAGGGAAAAATAAAATCCCATTTTTACTTTATTAACTGAAAAAAGAAACCTATCCTCAATAATAAATTTGTACAGTTTTTATAAGAAACTTGACTGTATGCAGTGAAATTTCCCCTTTATTTACTTGCTCTGACTGCTGCACATACAAATCTCTACACGGTCGACAGCTGCTCTACAGGGAAACAAACAAAGCTGCTCGAGTCTGGGAAGTATAATGGGAGGGCTCCCCCCTGTTTGAAAGTATGATCCTTTCCCGGAAGAGCAGTTAGGGACTGTCTGAAGTTTCCTATCCGCAGCAGTCAGTGCAAGTAAATGAAGGGGGAATTTCACTGCATACAGTCCGGTTTCTTATAAAAACGGTTGACATTTTTAAATTAAAGTATATTGAAGATAGGTTTCTTTTTCATTAGTAAAAATGGGGTTTTATTTTTTTGCCTTTATATTCCCTTTAAATAATCTAGCATTCGAGATATACATTTTTTATTCACAAACTCAGATTGATAAATCACCCTTTATTGTCCACTGCTAATCTTGTATGAATATCCCCTTTTAAGAAAGCAACATGGTTAGACACTGGGGAAATAGTTATCCAGATCTCTTCATTTTGGGTACAATCTCACAGGGCAAAATCTACAGAGGAAGCAGACCCAGCGGCTGCACAGGAGGTATAGGGGCCCCATCTTATTATTATTAACATGTTATTTTAAAGCTAATATTAGAATTAGGGGCTAATGTTTCACAAGTGCTATGAAATGGCAGTTAAAGGAACAGTAACACCAAAAAATGAAAGTGTTTTAAAGTAAAGAAAATATCATGTACTGTTTCCCTGCACTGGTAACACTGATCAGTTTGCTTCAGAAACACTACTATAGTTCATATAGACATGTGTAGCAATGGCAGAAACAATAGCAGTTTTACCTTTGAGGGGCAACGCTGCATTAAATTTTTATTACTTTGAAACATTTTCATTTTTTGATGTTACTGTTCCTTTAATTAAGGCAGTTCCTTGGAGCTAACGCTTATCTCTTCTCACTCTTACAGGTAATTCTGCTCATCTGTATACTGCTATATACACCACTCAATTGTAACTCATGCAAAACTTATACTGCTTAAATTCTGGTAATTCTTGGCCCCTAATTCCTATATAATTGCAATAAATATTTGCAAAAGAGGTCAACCTCTAGACATTTAGGGGGACTGAAAAATAATTTGCTGTAGGGCACAGTAATATCTAGTTGTGCCACTGCTGCTACACGTTGGAGGGCACTTTCCTATGAAAACAAGCTGAAGTTTTGTTCAGTTGATAATCCTCCACATACAATAGGCCGGGTGCTTTCAATTGATGTCAATAGGAAGTGATCTGCATGGCAGTTAATTTAATGGACACATGAGATTAGACTGAAAGATTCTTAGGGGATAGTCTCCCTGTGTCTGTAGTTATGTGTATACGCTGTGTACAATTAGTAGCACTATTCATATTGCAAGTTATAGTAAAAGAAACCCCCTTTAATATATTATGCTTGTACCTATATTTAAATTAGATGTACCTATAAATAGATTAAAGGGGTTTCTTTTACTGTACCTTGGATATGGATAATTCTATCCCCCCTAATCTATGTATTTTAGTGAGAGCAAACTTGGTCACTAGTAATCCCCCAACTTTTGCATTAATTAGTAGCACTATAGCAAATAATTAGGATCTTTGAGAACACCAAAGCCTTATAATAAATCATGGGGGTGATAAGCATCATCCTTATTGGGAACAGTGAACCTAATATATTAAATCCTCTCTTTGGGGATCTAACCACAGAGCTACATACTAGGTAAAAAGAAAACCATATCCCTGCAGAAAGGGGAAGTTTACTTGCTATTATTCGCACGTTCATTGCTCATAAATAAAATAATAGGCTTCTAGAACAGGATATAAATGGCCTGCAGTTATCATAATAAATCGTTTGTCTTTTTACTCACAGGCATTGCAGTTCCCACAGCTCAGACTGTGTATGGCAAGAGCTATTTGCCTAGAATCAACTGGAATGGATAACCTGCTGGTGATTGGAACACAACTGTCAAAATAATTTGCTCCCACGTCAGTCAGTCTGTACACGATTCAGCAGGAAATAAAACTCACTTTATTTCCAATGTTTACACAGAAGAAAGTAACAGCATTGTTGTACGGCAGTATAAAACACGGTTCCAAAAACAGAATCCACTTTCACTAATATTTACTTAAGAGCTGGCATGGCATTTTAACACACCAAGATGAATTTTGTGTGTGGCTCCCATGCAGATACATTAACTAATACACGCACTGAAGTTCCTAAACTCACAATAGCATAGCTCAGTGCTAATGCAGTTTTCAGTGTTTAAACTGCTGTTTCACTAACCCTTTACAAATAGTACCTTTGTTACAGCAAACACAATACTTCAATCCAGTACATTAGGCAGCAGAAATAGATTTTGCAAAATTTTCTGCAAAATGAATTCTTCCAAGATACAAGTTTTAAGTTTGGTCTGTCTCATTAGCACAAGCTCTCAAGTGGTTATCCATTAAAATAGTTCTCTATAATCAGTATTATTGTCACTATATGGGGCTGATAATGACTTTTCCACAAACATTGCTCCATATGAATATACTGTAAATGATAGTAGTTTGGCATATATGCGGTTTGGCCTGGTTTTCCATTAAATAATGGAATGACAGTTAGAGTAAATACATGTGAGATAAGGATTGGGGCAGCCAATGTGAGTAATTAGCCCACACAGTTTGTTCAGTGTGCTTTCCACACAAAGATTTATAGTAACATCAGAAATGCAGAAAGTGCTGATAATCATTATGAGATATATTATTATCAGTAAAACACTGGCAACATATAGTGCTTAGTAAGTATTTTACATTAGATAATTAATTAAACCACATTTAAAGGTCACCGTTCAATGTGCCGTAGATCAGACAATGTTTCCAGGCACTATTTTATTCCTCGGTGACATTGAATCACACATTAAAATAACAGACACATTTTGGTTTTTGTCCTTCCCAATAATGTTTAATGAGCCATTCAAACAGTAGATTTAGAATTGTTAGCTCAATGGGTTCCCATGTGATATAATTTAATTCATCTTGTCTATGAAACTGATGTAAAATAAGATGGGGAAGAGGAGTTACTGAGTATTGACAATAAAGGACAAAGCAGATGTACAAGTTGTCTGGCCAGGATAAACCCTATTACACACCCCAGATCCCACCTATCATGGGGACTACTGCCTGCATGGAGTTTTAGCTTGCACTGCACCTTGTCATACTAAACCCTGCGCTTTTATGTCTTAAACTTATACCCAAAATATTAGTGATTAAGCAGCAGCAAATGAATCCATTATTGGTTTCTTCAGGACCAAAAGGAAAACCAGTTCTTTTCGTTGCACATGCGTGCATGGAGGTACGCAGCAGTCAGAGTAAGATGAGGTAGAATAAGAAATGTAATATCCTTCATTTCTCTTGATTTAGACTAAACACGGCTTTCTAAACATGTCGGATACCCACTTCACTACACAGCTTATAAATAAAAAGGCAGCCACAGATCATCCCTAAAGCGAATTGTAATGGTTATGCGCATACAGTACAAAATGGGTTTTCCACAGAGTCACATTCAGAAAGTAACTGCATCAGTTCTAAAGTAAAAAAAATCTTTTGTGTTATCTGCAGTTTCCTAACTGTAAGCCCCTGTAGAGTCATTTACAGTATGAACAGTGGCTAGGAGGTTTACAAGTGCTTAGAGCCTTGGCACATGCTTACACATACAAATGTCATCAGATATGCGGATAAATAATTTATACAAAAGCACCGGGATAGCTGTGCAGCTAAGCCTGCAGAGATGCGGAAGGTACAGAAGCTCTTACACAAGCCTATGCGTCTCTTTGGGACCATTACTCCAGATTGCACGATTGATGATTTGAAAAACAGGTCTTTATTTTGTGCAGCGAGCCAACATTCCTCACCTTTACAGGCGCTGCTTCTATCTTAGCAAGTTACATTGTTCTTGAAGGGAAAAAATATGCCCAATTTATCACTGGGAGCGATTTACCTTTAAAAAGGCACAGAAGCCCTGTAATACTAAAGGAAATTTCTCTCCCTGCTGTGCTTAGGAATTGCCACTATTTAGGGAAGTACTGATTGCTAAAACAGCCACTTTAAATGAATTCAAGCCTATTTCCAAGGGGTTTGGTGGGAATGACCCTGAAAATACTAACCAAGTACAGATTTTTCCAGAAAGAAATTGAACCAAGCCTTGCAAACAACAGAATCAACACTTTGCCCAAGTCATAATTTAATTTTAAAGAGATACTGACACCAGAAATTAAATCTTTTTTTTACACCTATCATAACATTGTCTTTGCATGCTATTTATAACATTGCCATAGAATTATTTGTATATGGCTGATCATTTCAGGGGAAGAAATAGGCAGACATTGCTTTTTAATAGCAATGACATTTACAAACAACTAAATCTACAAAAAGAAAATTAATGTATAGTGGAATATTGCTTAAACTCACACTTTCATTATGTAAAATGTATTTTTGTTTTCGTGATTTGGGTGGAGTTTCAGTTCATCAGCAGGAGGAGATGCAGGGTACCAAAGCCCCAAACTCTATTTTATCACACAGAGCAAAGCCAGTGAATACTGAAATACAGTTGTTAAATTATGCTTGAGAATATAAATATTAGAAAGTATAAAATAAGATATTTAGTTGGAGTAGAGTAAGATGAAGTGAGTGATGCTCCCAGTGAGAGAATAAGCATAGTCCTTTAGCTCCTTCTGTTCTGCAGCTTCAAAAACCTAAATAATCTGCACAAAACCTTTTCGTTTTTGTAGACCTGAGGGGTTTACACTGAACACCATGAAAGGCTATGACTTCTTGGAACACAGTGGTGCCTGACAGCTCTGCTTTCCAAGAGGTTATAAAGCAGTGTTTAGTTTATGGTACTGCCTCTGATTGACATCTTCCCCCTACAGTGCCAAACTCTCTTTAACTCACACCTGACTAATCTTGTGCCAACTGACACAGCATTCTTCTGATATTACATCATTAACATTTTTAAATGACTGTATTTATGCCTAATTTGGACACGTCCTTCTATTCCTATATGTCCATTAGAAGTTGAAGAACAGCTTTGCCATCATGGATTAAGTTCTATTGAATTCTTTGTGAAGGGTTGTATTTGTAACATGCAGCAGCAGGCCGGATCACTAAAATTCAAGTACATTCTGACTAAAATGGAAAACATCAATGTTCACTTTTTAAAGTTGTGGTGTGCACCAGAGCAGAGCGAGGAAACAGATGTTGCATTAGAGTCTTGATGAATGATCATGCACTTTGACTATACACCATTATTAGGGACAAGAATAGAAAGAAAATGCAAAATGTATGACTAGTTTTGGCCCACAGAATTTCATGTCATTAATAAGGAACATCTGAATCACTATTCCTGCATTGATGCTCAGTGTTTATACCTCTTATTGGAAATCATGATGGTGCAGAGCCAAGGAGGGGACATGATGTCAGAGAGAAGATGATCTTAGCACCTTATTATTTCTCGGCACAGCTACAAAAAAACCGAACGTGTATTTTACTCCATTAGTACATCAATCTGTAGGATTTCCATCAGCGCCAATTTTGGCTTCAGCCTTCAAAGCATATTTTTCTTCAGAAAGCCTCTTCTCCTAGCTTTATTTGGAGCAGCCCTTTGAGCCGCATTTGCACAATCATCTGCTTCGGAGAAAATGTAGAACTTACAGCACAGATTGCAGGTTCATGGCGCGGTCGCAGAATTACTGCTACATACATTTCACATGCTAATGATTAAGCTCCGGGGTCTAGAATTAAATTTTTTATCTTCAGAATTTTTAAATATACCCTGTCAGATTTTGCAGACCTATGCTATAATTGTCCGTAAGGTAAAGAATATATGGGGTAGCAGGAAATAAGTTAAACCCTTTTCCCAGCAAAAGGCTTGCAAGGATCAAAAGTATTCTAAGAGGTTCTTCGATGGTCTTAGCTGCAGTCGACTAGTTTAAGTGGCTGAGAAGTGACACATTCTTTTGTGCTCTGCCTGCCAGAAATTCTTAACTGTATTTTCACTATGAACATATATACGTTTTTATATTCAGTGCTTAAGGGCAGGGGCACACAAAGCTATTGGGAGAGGTAAGTCGCCCAGCTACAAACTGATTCTACTTTGGGCAACTAATCTCCCCAAACTGCCTCCCCGCTGGCTAGAAACTAAATCTATAGAAACTAAATAGCTGCAGTCGACTAGTTTAAGTGGCTGAGAAGTGACACATTCTTTTGTGCTCTGCCTGCCAGAAATTCTTAACTGTATTTTCACTATGAACATATACGTTTTTATATTCAGTGCTTAAGGGCAGGGGCACACAAAGCTATTGGGAGAGGTTAGTCGCCCAGCTACAAACTGATTCTACTTTGGGCAACTAATCTCCCCAAACTGCCTCCCTGCTGGCTAGAAACTAAATCGCTGACAGGCTGGCACTCTGAGCATTTGTTTTCCGAAGTCACCAAAGTTTGCCTGTGAGGCAATTTCGGGCAGCTTCTGAAAGCGCAGCACTCCGAGTGCCATCCCTCCAGCAATTTAGATTCTAGGCGGCGGGCAGGCAGTTCGGGGCGATTAGTCGCCCGAAGAAGAATCGATTTGTCGTTGGGCGACTGATCTCCCCCAGTAGCTATGTGTGCCCCTGCCCTAAGCATCTTCCACTTAATTACATCATTACTATGGGATACTGTACCTATATCAAACATTTACATATATTTACGCTGCCTCCAAAGTGAGAACGTTTAGTGTTAGATATATAATGTAATGGTACTGAAGTCCATTCACACCTTATCATGATTAGGTAATCCTCATAGGAAAATACATAAACTTTTAAGATGAATCCACAGACGTTTGCATAGGTACATTGACGTTCAAGTGATACACCACTGGTCAAATTATGTTGCTGGATGAAGAACCATTGATATTGTGGGTTAAAATGGGTAAGCAACAGAGGTAGTAATCACACAATAAGCCCAGGGCAAGGCAGAAACTAAACAAGCCAGTATCTGGTGTAACAAATACAGGTATGGGATCGTTATCCAAAACCTGTTATCCAGAAAGCTCCAAACTATGGAAAGGCCATCTCCCATACAGGGCCGGGCCAGGTCAGGTGGGCGCCCTAGGCAACCTGACCTGGCAACCCCCCCCAGGGAGGGAGCAGGCCTGCGTGACTCCAAGAAAAGGGGAGGGAACTGAGAGCAGAGAGGGAGCCGGCACGACTGACAGAGAGCAGGGAGGGAACTAAGAGTAGGGAGGGAGCCAGCGCGACTCAGAGATTAGGGGAGGGGACAGAAAGCAGGGAGGGAGCTGGCCTGACTGAGAGAGAAGAGAGAGGAGGGGTGAGTGAGGGAGGGAACAGCGATGTAGAGGAGATTCACAGGAGGGAAGGATGACAGAGGAGTGCGGACTGGGGGTAGGCAAAGGACAATTTATAGAGGTAGCTGCCCAGCACCCCTCTATCACCCTGCACCCTAGGCAGCTGCCTCTTCTGCCTACCCCTAGTTCTTCTAGTTTTTTTTTTGTTTTTTTTTTATTAACTACCTATCTGCCAGTTGATCCAGAGGAAGGCAAAAAAACCCATCTGAAGCCTCACCAATTTGCCTTAGAGGGGGAAAAATTCCTTCCTGACTCCAAAATGGCAATCGGACTAGTCCCTGGATCAACTTGGACTATGAGCTATTTCCCATAACCCTGTATTCCCTTACTTGCTAAAAAGCCATCCAACCCCTTCTAAAAGCTATCTAATGTATCAGCCTGTACAACTGATTCAGGGAGAGAATTCCACATCTTCACAGCTCTCACTGTAAAAAACCCCTTCCGAATATTTAGGCGGAAGCTCTTTTCTTCTAATCAGAATGGGTGCCCTCTTGTCAGCTGGAAGGATCTACTGGTAAATAAAGCATTAGAGAGGTTATTGTATGATCCCCTAATATATATTTATACATAGTTATCATATCCCCCTTTAAGCGCCTATTGGCTTAATCAATGTTTTAATGTTTTTTTAGTAGACATAAAGTATGGAGATCCATATTACAGAAAGATCCCTTATCCGGAAGACCCCAGGTCCTGAGCACTCTGGATAACCTATACCTATAGGATGCACATTAGGACTACAGATATATAGTTTGTATATATAGTATATGTAGTAGTTTTCTACTACCATTAGAGAACTGTTATTGCATATTCTATCTTTCTGCAAGTTGTTAAGAGATCATTTTTCAATATCTACAGAACTTCTTGGTCACACAGGTCAACTCAAGGGGTGGGGAATTCAAGTGAAGCAGTTTCTCCCATTTACCAAGTGAAATATATTTGAATGTCTATCAAGGAATGGAAACTGTAGAAACATGTTTAAATACACAAAACTATAGTTGGTTAGGACATTTATCATGGTCATCTTCCACTCTCTTTATCAACTGAATTAAAGTTGATTACAAGTCATTGTCAGATTTTTCCATTCATTTATTAAGTCACATCAGCAAGCAATACCCTGCATGTCTGACATCTCTCCAAGCAAAAGAGGCTGCAAAAGCTGCCATTGGTCCTGAAGGAGCATGTGTTCTGGGGTCCGGCCAGAATAAGGGGTCCCGTTACATTCTAAATATAGAAACAAGGATTTGCAAGGAAGGATTATCTGTGAAATAGGTATTCAAAAGTGTGCATGGAGGATGATTGTTGAGGATAGAGCAGTATTTTATATGTATTAGGAGGCCAGATACAGGACATTACAATTGATAGCCCTTCTAATAACAAAGGACATCAATTAATAAATGAATATCTTCAAGTCAAAACATTTCCCTCCATGGAGGATTCTCAGAATATCCTGAATGGTAAGCAAAGTACATACAATTGGCAGCTGCAATTTATTGTGAAGTATCTACACATATGGGAATGATGAAAGTATAGCTTAGGGAAGGGGAATTACAAACTAAAGTTTAGTCACACAGTGCACACAGATTGGTGCCAAGAGCTTTATTGTCATGAATAGTGTATTAGGTGTCTGGGCTGCATCACTATTCATAACACTCCCATGGTATAGGAGTTGCTGCATTAATAACATCACTGGAAGATTTCTTTGGTACTTCTGCTTATTTTATTGTAGTCATGTTGCATGTTACATCTTTTGGGCAGCAAGGTAAATCTCTATGTTCAAACAAAGATCTGGGAGTTGCACACTAGCTTCACATCGGAATCTGTGCGGGACATTATGGATTTGTGCACCCAAATAGCTATTTTTAGAAAATGACTAGGGTCCAGAGTGGGGGTCCCCAGCCTTTTTTACATGAGAGACATTCAAATGTAAAAATAGTTGGGGAGCAACACAAGCATGAAATAGTCCCTAGGTATGCTGTGATTGGTAGCCCTTATGTGGACTGGCAGCATATAGGTGGCTCTGTTTAGCAGTACACCTGATTTTTATGCAACCAAAATTTGCATCCAAGTCAAGAATTCAAAAATATGCACCTGCTTCGAAGCCACTGGGAGCAGCATGTTGCTCGTGAGCCACTGCTTGGGCATCACTGGTCCAGAGAATGTACTGTATATACAAATAAACAGGGCCAGATTTCTGTCTTCGGCACCCCAAGGCCGATCTGTGCCAAAGGGTTCTTGCGCCCGCCAAAGGCGCGCCGCTGGGTCCTAGTGCCTACAAATGTCACACACAACCCCCTGTTCCTCCTCAGATGCGCGTGTGCACATGCAGGCGGCTGGGTGGCATGCCACCCTAGGACCGGGCCTATGTGGCCTCGCCACAAATCCGGGCCTGCAAATAAAGTTAGTTATTACATAAGTAGAACCCCAAGCATAATGCCAGTGGTAGAACTACAACATCATAAACACTCTTAAAAATGAGCAAGTATATAGAACATTGCTATAGCCCTATTGTATACACCATCACTATTTGCATAGATGGGTGTGAGAACGCATGCTTGCGTCCTGTCCAGCGCAGGCGCGGACGCGCTAATGCGCGTCGGCGTCTGACGCGGGATGCTGGCGACGGTCTCGGGCGCGGAGGCGACGGTCGCGGGCGCAAGGACGTAGGCGGAAACACCTGTGACGGACGTACTGGCGTCAGTTCCGCGACGTCAGCGCAGTGACGCCAGTTTGGCGCCAAAGCTTCTGTATTTAAACCCAAACCAGATTAACATGCATTGCCTGGTTATTAGGTTATTTTGACTGAAACCCTAGCAACTTTGAACTTTGGATTCCTGATTATTGACCCTTGCCTGAACCCGGACTTTGATTACCGCCGCCTGTCTCGACCTTCTTGCCTGTTTATCGTTTACGAATATTGCTGCCTGCCTTTTGACCTCGGATCTCCTGACTACGACTTTGCCTAATCACTTGTACTTCGCTGACCGTCTCACTGGCTACTCTCCACAACCCTGCTCCCTGTTCCACTCCAGGTGGGTAGCGGTTGTGTGAGGCGCTTGTGGGTTCATTATCTTCTGCTCCGGCTCCTTCTACGTCTGGATTATACTGGTAAGTCCTGACAGTTTAACCAGGCCAAAAAAGATGGATCCAGCTGAAGGGGCGTCCCCGTTTGCAGTCCTGACGCAACAACTATCCTCCCTTACGCAAGCCGTCCGGGAGCTGCAAAGTGGCTATGCTCAGCTACAGAAGCACATTAGGACCCAACCACCGGCTGTTCTCCCTTCCACGGCCGCTGCAACTCCTCCGGCTCCAGCGGAAGTCCAGGTGATCACTTCTGAAATTTCGGAACCTAAGGTGGCCTTTCCGGAGAAGTTTGCGGGTGACCGAAAGTTGTTCCGGAACTTTAGGAGCAATTGTAAGCTGCTGTTTACGCTCAAGCCTCATACCTATCCCTCTGAGCAGACCCGGATCGGGGTGATTATCTCTTTTCTTACGGGAGAACCACAGACGTGGGCCTTTCGTCTTATGGATCGCCACAGTCCTGCATTGGCCACAGTAGACTCCTTCTTCGATGCCATGGCAGTTCTTTTTGACGATCCTCACAGAGCCACTACTGCTGAAGCCGCCCTGCGTGCCTTGAAGCAAGGTAGCCGCCCAGCGGAAGACTACACCCTGGAATTCCGGCAATGGGCAGATGACACGGAGTGGAATCCGGCTGCGCTTAAAAAACAGTATCGCTTCGGCCTTTCTTCGGAATTAAAGAATGAATTGGCCCGTACTGGCATTCCCGACAGTTTGGAGGACCTCATCTGTCTGGCCATCCAACTCGATCGGAGGCTCAGGGAGCGCAGAGAGGAAGAAGAGGCAGGTCTTCCACCTCAGTCTTGGATGTTACCAACCGCTCCACCTCCTATCCGAATGCCTTCCACTTTTCCTCCAGCTGTTCCGCCACCCGTCTTCAGTACAGCCCCAGAGCCGATGCAGATTGGAGCCATTAGATCTGCGTTAACTCCAGAGGAACGGATCAGACGTCGCAGACTCAACCTCTGCCTTTATTGTGGACAAGCAGGTCACTTGCTTCGGGGTTGTCCGATTCGTCCAACGGGTAAGAGGATTTTTGAAAGAGACTTTTCCAGTTGCCATGCTCCTGACTGTCTCTTTATCTTTGCAGTGGGGAGACAAGCGGGTAGAGCTTCAAGCAATTCTTGATTCTGGGGCCAGCGGGTGTTTCCTGGATAATAAAGTGGCGCTACAGTTCCAGATCCCACTCCAGTCCAAAAAGAACCCCATAGCCCTCCGTGTGGCTGATGGTTCTCTGATTATCTCGGGCCCTGTGGTGCAAGAGACCGTCTCACTTTTCGTTGTGTTAAATAAAGGGCATGCTGAAGTCATGAACTTTGATGTGGTTTCTTCGCCTTTATTTCCCGTCATTCTGGGTTTACCCTGGTTGCAGAAACACAACCCGTCCATCAACTGGACTACCGGTGAAGTGAACTTCCTTTCAAATTTTTGTTCCTCTCAATGCATCTTCTCTTTCAATAGAGTCTGTTCTTTATCTCCTGCCTCCGAAATTCATAATCTTCTTCCTCAAGCTTACTGGGAATTCACGGACGTTTTTAATAAGAAAGGGGCAGACAAGTTGCCTCCTCATCGTATTTACGATTGCCCTATTAACCTTCTTCCAGGGGCTCAGATTCCTTTTGGACGAGTTTATCCGTTATCCGAGTCTGAACTGTCGGAACTTCGTTCTTATTTAGATGAGAATCTGGCCAAAGGCTTCATTCGACAATCTTCTTCTCCAGCAGGGGCTGGGATCTTCTTTGTTGAAAAAAAGGATCATTCTTTAAGGCCATGCATTGATTACCGGGATCTGAACAAGATTACTGTTAAGAATCGTTATCCACTTCCTCTTATTCCTGAACTTTTTCAACGTTTGGCGGAGGCTAAGATCTTTTCTAAACTGGATCTCCGTGGCGCATACAATCTCGTCAGAATAAGAGAAGGTGATGAGTGGAAGACGGCTTTTCGTACTCGTTATGGGCATTTTGAATACCTGGTCATGCCCTTTGGTCTTTGCAACGCTCCTGCAACGTTTCAACATTTTGTCAATGATGTTTTCAGAGACTTCCTCGACATATTCGTCATCATATACTTGGATGATATCCTTGTTTTTTCTAATTCTTTGGAGGAACACAGATCACATTTAAAAAAGGTGCTGGCTCGTCTACGCATTCATCAGCTTTATGCTAAGATTGAGAAATGTGTCTTTGAACAAACTTCTGTGGACTTTTTGGGTTTTCTCATTTCTCCGCAGGGAATTCAGATGGACTCCAGGAAGATCTCTGCAATTCTTGATTGGCCAATTCCATCTTCCAAGAAAGCTGTCCAACGTTTTATTGGTTTTGCAAATTTTTATAGGAAATTTATAAAGAATTTTTCCCAGGTTATTCTCCCAATTACTGAGTTGACTCGTAATAATCAAAGGTTTTGTTGGTCACCACAAGCTCAGGCGGCCTTTGAGAAACTGAAGGCACTCTTCACTTCAGGCCCAATTCTTCATCATCCTGACGTTTCCCTTCCTTTCATCCTGGAAGTTGACGCTTCAGAACTCGCGGTGGGTGCTGTGTTATCGCAAAGAGCTAGGTTTCAGGAGGATCTGCATCCTGTTGCTTTTTTTTCTCGTAAACTGGCCAAGAGCGAATGTAACTATGATGTTGCCGATCGTGAACTACTTGCCATTAAGTTAGCACTTGAAGAGTGGAGGTATCTCCTTGAAGGGTCTAAACATCCAATCCTCATCTTTACGGATCATAGGAATCTGGAGTATTTACGTTCGGCCAAGAGGTTGAGACCTAGACAAGCAAGGTGGGCTTTATTCTTCATGAGATTCAATTTTCATCTCACATATCGACCTGGGTCTAAGAATGTTAAAGCAGATGCTCTGTCCCGTATGTTTTCGTCTGAAGATGAGACTTCTTTGGTTCCTGAAACGATTTTAAACTCTAATAATTTCCTCCTGCTACAGTCTACCCTGGTTGATGGAATTAAAGACGCTTCCTTAAATCTCTCTGAACCATCGTTAGTTTCCAAGGAGGGTCTTCTTCTTCATCAAGGTAAAATTTGTGTTCCTGAATCAATGCGCTTAGAGGTCCTCAAGAATGTTCATGATTCTAAATTGGCAGGTCATCCAGGTATCAAGAAAACTATTATCCTGGCTAAGAGACTATTTTGGTGGCCTGGGTTGGCTAAAGACTGTTTTAAATTTGTTACTTCTTGTGAAGTTTGCTCTAGGTCCAAGGACTCTCATTCTCGGCCTATTGGTCTTCTACAACCTCTGCCTGTGCCTTCTCGTCCATGGGGTTCGGTTTCTTTGGATTTCATTTCTGATTTGCCATTGTCTTGTGATTGTTCCACTATTGTCGTTTTTGTGGACCGTTTAACTAAAATGGCTCATTTCAAGTCGTTACCTAGACTTCCTTCTGCCTCTGAGACTGCTGATACCTTCATTAAGGAAGTAGTAAGACTTCATGGTCTTCCGGATGAGGTGGTGTCGGATCGGGGACCACAATTCACTTCTCAGTTTTGGAGATCGTTGTGTGGAGCACTCAAGATTTCGGTGTCCCTTTCCTCTGCCTTTCATCCTCAGTCCAATGGTCAGACCGAACGAACTAATTAGACTCACGAGCAATATCTGAGATGTTATTCTTCATACCTCCAAGATGACTGGGTGAATCTTCTTCCTTTAGCCGAGTTCGCTTATAATAATTCCCATCATTCTTCAATCAATCAGTCCCCTTTCTTCGCAAACTATGGTCTTCATCCAGTAACTTTCCCCTCTGCCATTGTTTCTGACATTCTAGTTCCTGCTGTCAAAGACCGATTAACTTTCTTATCCAATAATTTTCAAAAAATCCAGGAAAACATGAAGAAGGCCCAACAAAATTTCAAGGTTTATGCCGATCGGAGATGGAGAGGTGACCCAGAGTTCAAGGTGGGTGACCGTGTTTGGTTATCAACTGTTAACCTTAAGCTTTCTTGTCCCAGTAGGAAGTTGGGTCAACGTTTCCTGGGTCCCTTCCCTATTATTCGCCAGGTCAATCCTGTGGCTTTTCAACTTAAACTTCCAGCTTCCTGGCACATCCATCCAGTGTTTCATGCTGCTCTTCTAAAACCGGCCTCAACATTCCGATTTCCTGGGCGTTCTGCTCCTCCTCCGCTACCTGTGGTGGTCAACGGTCAGGAAGAATTTGAGGTTGAGGAGATCCTGGATTACAGACTAAGAGGCAAGCGGCTCCAGTACCTGGTAAGATGGAAGGGTTACGGTCCGGAAGAGAATTCCTGGGAACCAACGTCTAACATCCACGCTCCAGAGTTGCTGGAGAAATTCCATGGAACTCACCCTGGTAAGCCTTCTGGTGGTCGCGTCCTGAGGCCGCTCCTTGATGGGGGGCAATGTGAGAACGCATGCTTGCGTCCTGTCCGGCGCAGGCGCGGACGCGCTAATGCGCGTCGGCATCTGACGCGGGACGCTGGCGACGGTCGCGGGCGCGGAGGCGCCGGCGATGGTCGCGGGCGCAAGGACGTAGGTCGAAACACCTGTGACGGACGTACTGGCGTCAGTTCCGCGACGTCAGCGCAGTGACGCCAGTTTGGCGCCAAAGCTTCTGTATTTAAACCCAAACCAGATTAACATGCATTGCCTGGTTATTAGGTTATTTTGACTGAAACCCTAGCAACTTTGAACTTTGGATTCCTGATTATTGACCCTTGCCTGAACCCGGACTTTGATTACCGCCGCCTGTCTCGACCTTCTTGCCTGTTTATCGTTTACGGATATTGCTGCCTGCCTTTTGACCTCGGATCTCCTGACTACGACTTTGCCTAATCCCTTGTACTTCGCTGACCGTCTCACTGGCTACTCTCCACAACCCTGCTCCCTGTTCCACTCCAGGTGGGTAGCGGTTGTGTGAGGCGCTTGTGGGTTCATTATCTTCTGCTCCGGCTCCTTCTACGTCTGGATTATACTGGTAACTCCTGACAGATGGGCAGGTACCCCAATGTCAGAAGAATTAAACAAGAAATCCACCTGGTTGTAGTTTACAAGATGGCACCCTAGCCATCATATTGTGAGTGCCATCATTTTGTACCTCTAACCCTAGACATCTTGGATTTGTAACACTTTATATAGGGAATAATGTATTGCCTGTTGTAAAATATAAGGATATTGTCAAGGAGATTCATGACCATATAAAGGCAAGAGGAGAAAGCCCAACTCCATTTATACAGGTCATGACACTCTAAGGTAACTTCTAGCAGTTTATACATTATTTATTATAATACACAAGTTTCAGTGAGTCATGTGTAATAAATTACAGCACTGAGCACCAATTACAACTGATACCAGCACTGCATATAATGATAAAAATTGCAGGATATTTAGGGCTACTCTGTAATCCAGATAGTATAATATATACACTGCACACCTCAAAAATACAACACTACCTGAATGCCCATGCAACAATACATATGTGCACAAACAAAATGACAGCACAGGAATTTTCATATAAAGTAAATACAGATGAAAATTAAGATTTCATGTAAACAAGTCTGAGATTTTATTTAAAACTATGTTACATTTAACAAGATTTAGATTCAGCCAAATCCTTTGGATCTAGATGAACCAATTCTGAACCGGTGTTATATAATATTAGATGCTAGATAACTAAAGCTGGCAGATACTTGCTCACAGATAATTAAGCTGTGTTAATTGTAGGCTAAAAGGGATCTTCAAATTAATGGTTTGGCGTTTAACTAAATCTTTTGAATGAGATATGGTATTTTACCAAATCCCCTTCCCCCAGAAAAAAAATAGAAGTACAAATATACAGCTATGGAACCTATTATCCAGAATGCTCGGGACCTGGGGTTGTCCATATAATGGATCTTTCCATAATTTAGGATCTTCATACCTTAAGTCTACTTGAAATTCATGTAAACATCAAATAAACCCACGAGGCTGGTTTTGTTTCCAATAAGGATTTATGTTATCTTAGTTTGGATCAAGTACAAGGTACTGTTTTTATTATTACAGAAAAAAAGGAAATCATTTTTCAAAACTTGGATTATTTGGATAAAATGGAGTCTATGGGAAATGGCCTTTCTGTAATTTGGAGCTTTCTGGACAACGAGTTTCCGGATAACAGGTCCTATACCTGTATAATATATCATAAACAATTATTCCAGAGTTTATTGCTTCAGAAGAAATAATGTCCTGTTTCATTTTAAGATTTAACATCAAACTGACTGATTTCGGAAAATGGCACATTCATTTTGCTCCATTTTGTTTAAGAGAAACTGGTTTCCATCATATTTTGTTTTTATTAAGACAGTAATGAAGAGTATGCCGAACAAGCTGCTTATTTTGCATTTTGACCTTGGTAGTGGATGTCAAACTTGCAACCCTCTGGCTGTTTTTTTTACTGTACAACGTCCATCATTGTCATTCCCAGGAATACTTTAAACTCTACACTCCCAGTAACATTCCACCGCCAGGAACAGACATGCGCAGTATCTGTCAGCTGCAGAGATTTCATGATATGATTTTAGTTACCTAATGGCTCACTGGAGGATGTTGTAATAGAATTAGTTGAGTAAAATATGCTCTCTAGTTGGGTCAACAAGAGTATCATAAGTATCATCAAACCTTCAATATCTTCCTGATTATAGCTGTCAAGCTTATACATTCCAGCCTTAAACCATATGCCATTTACGATTATTAGAATTATATTTATCTGGCACCATAACATACAGAGATGGCTTAGGAACTACAGACATGAATAAAACAAAAATTAGCTATCTAAGGATTTGTTGGTGTATCATAAATTTTCCAGGTGCTTTGCTCACAATAAGGAATACGGAAGGTTCTTAAAAAAAACACCTATGTCTTGTTTTTATGTGAAGCCGTGCCAGTGAATGGAAAATTGCAATTGTGTTTCCCTTGGTGTACCCCTAACCAGGGTTATCACAGATCCAGAGTATATCCTAGAGTATCCTATGAATTTACCATCCCAGTCTGCTTCCACTCTACCTACTCTATTCACTGCCTAGCTAAATATGATGTTCATAACCCATATGGAATTCATTCAATGTCAACATGGTGACTGCCTCCAATTTAGTCAGTGAGTGAAACCACTCAGTGCTAGAGACAGGACTATCAATAGCTGCAGGGGACACAGTATGGCGCTGAAAATGCAATGCTGTGATAATTGATGGACCTTTTCACAATGAAGCAGAAAAGAGGTTGTTTTCTCAAGAACAACAATGTAATTTTAGCAACAATCTTATGTTATTAAACAATCTTAGGGGTTAAAAACATTGAATAAAATTTGAAACAAATAAATGTGTTAACTAATTCAATAATCTTTATTCAAATAAACTAGTAACATAGATACAGTATTTATTCATTACAGATCATGAAGAACATCCACCTTGTATTTCTAAATATGTGAGTGAGAGTTTGGGTATGTAACGCTAATCTGGGCTATCCACACCACAGATACACATCACATCACTTTCCAGCTAGTGAGCAGAGCATGGTTACATTAGAACTCACACTTAGGGGCCGATTCATCAATAGTCGAATATCGAGGGTTAATTAACCCTCGATATTCGACTGGGAACTAAAATCTTTCGACTTCGAATATCGAAGTCGAACGATTTTGCGCAAATCCTGCGATCGATCGATCGAAGGATTTTTCGTTCGATCGAACGATTAAATCCTTCGAATCGAACGATTCGAAGGATTTGAATCCAACGATCGAAGGAAAATCCTTCGATCAAAAAATCACAGGCAAGCCTATGGGGACCTTCCCCATAGGCTAACATTGACTTCGGTAGGTTTTATCTACCGAAGTAGGTGGTCGAAGTATTTTTTAAAGAGACAGTACTTCGATTATCGAATGGTCGAATAGTCGAACGATTTTTACTTCGAATCGTTCGAATCGTTCGAATTCGAACGAATTTAACCAATTCGATGGTCGAAGTACCCAAAAAATACTTCGAAATTCGAAGTTTTTTACATTCGAATTCTTCACTCGAATTTTGTAAATCTGCCCCTTAAAGGGGAAGGAAACCTAGTCGGCGCAAACCCCCCACCCCCCCTCCCGTTTGTTGCCCACCCTCCCTCCTCCCCCCTGGCCTACCCGTCCCGCTGGGCAAATGCCCCTAACTTGTTACTTACCCTTCTGCGCAGGTCCAGTCCAGGGAGTTCACAGACGACATCTTCTTCCACGCAATCTTCTTCCTGCTTTGAACGGAAGATCATTTCACTGGTACGATCTACTGCGCATGCGCGTGACTTTTGGCGCATGCGCAGTAGATCCGTACCGGCAAAATGATCCTACTGCGCATGCGCCAAAACGCCGTTCACAGCAGGAAGAAGATCGTGTGGAAGAAGATGTTGTCGGTGAACTCCCTGGACTGGACCTGCGCAGAAGGGTAAGTAACAAGTTTTCCCAGCGGGACGGGTAGGCCAGGGGGGAGGAGGGAGGGTGGGCAACAAACGGGAGGGGGGGTGGGGGTTTGCGCCAACTAGGTTTCCTTCCCCTTTAAGGATCAGGGCCTTCACTAAGTGCAACTACAACACTCAGGCTACTGTGCATACAAAACATACAAATGATTTGGCGCCAGGAGGTTCTTATGATGCAAACAAGAAACTGTTTATAGTCTGAAGACAATATCCCCAGGTTTACTCGCATACACAGATGAGGTGTTAGCACATGACACACAGTCACATCAGGTAATAGGCATTTGCAGTATTCAGTACGCCATTCCCATCCAGAGGACAGTTCAGGAAGCTGACAGCTAACCTAACACCCTCTTCACTGAGGTCCCTGCACTGGAGCCATTCACACAGAGTCTCTGAGAAGCTACTCCCTGCTGCAAATCCTTGTTGGAGCTTCAACTGCTCTTTTTCTTTACCCTATCTATATTTCTCTCCTAGAGAATATCTCCAATAACACTGAGCTTAAACTCAAATGGATACATAGACTTTTGCCTAGTAACTAGGGAAAATGGTAGGGCCTTAAAGCCATAGGGACATGCAATACTTATGGGTCCCTACAGGTATGTCAAGTTATACTGATAAACAGTATTCACTGGGGGGTTCTTTTTCCTAAAAGATTCATCATAAAGTAGTACCAACACACTTTTCGTATGGAAAAGTGTCTAGCAGTGCAATGCTAAAAGCTCTGTTCCTAGCAATATTTATATAAACATTCATATATTAATTTGTTAAGATGTGATTACTTGGATAATGGATTTTTGTTCCTGGAGTCCCAAGGCTAGCACGGTTTATAGCAAGTTCCTGTTTCGGGTGTCATTTACTGTGGCTTTTTACAACTAGCGTCATATTTTAACTCATTAAGAATTAAGAATTAATTTTTGTTTCTAAAGGTCAATTTGCAAACCTTCGCTTGGGCCCCACAAATAAAGTATGTTATCTGCATATTTCCACAAAGCTATCAGTGGTCTTTATTAATTCACCTATGCTGATGTCACAAGAAAAAACAACCTAAACGTACTGTATTACCTTATACCTAACAGTATTACCATTACCAAAAAATACCACACTCAACAGGCTCAGTTAGAGTAACTGATTTTAATAGAAAAACAAAAAAGTCCTGGACTGAAAGTGCATTTGTGAGTGCATGCCTACTTTCGGACACACACTAAAAGGGAAAGTTGTGCTCACCACTAATTTTTAAACCGTTAAGTGTGCGGGGGGGTGAATGAGGCTTTGACTGCAAAATTCATACAGAGAATTATACAAGAGATCCTATGCACTCAAACCATTATCAATATATTAAGGACATTGAGACGTTTTGTGCCTTAAGCTACCAAAAAATGTAGCTCCCACCCTTTCCAGCTATGGTCCAGTGATCTGTTTGTAATTTGCTTACCAGAACCTTATTACCGTATATATTCGAGTATAAGACGACCCGAGTATAAGCCGAGGTACCTAATTTTACCTACGAAAACTGGGAAAACTTATTGACTCGAGTATAAGCCTAGACACAACTACAGCCCTGTCTCCCAGCAGCGCACATTCCGCCAAAGCGACCCCCCAGCGATCAACCGAACTTCTTTGCAAAATTGATGGTGACAGAGAATTGACAAACGGATTACTGTGTGCATTGTCCCACTGTCCCACTACCATGTGCAGAGGGTGCTGTGTGATATTGCCATCACTGTTAATCTTTCGTATAACCAACAGAGGGCGCTGTGTGATATTGCAGTCACTGTTATTCTTTCATATAACCAATAGAGGGCGCTGTGTGATATTGCAGTCACTGTTAATCTTTCAATGTTGCACTTAGTATGGCATGAAGAGCTTCAAATGTCACACCCATTTGACCAAGTTTATATACATTTCACAGAGCATTCACTATAAAAAAAAGAGGTACACGGAATTGCCATACATGGTACTTACTGCACATCTGAGCAGGTGCCAGCATTATTGGAAAACATGTTGCACAAGTAACATTGTCCTGTGTCCAATGGTTTGCAAGCCTTGTGGTCTAACACTACTAAAATATAGCCAGGATGTATATTTGCAGTTCTGTTAGCTACAATTCTATCTCGTGTTCCTAACTATATTAACCCTTTAGTCTCTGGCAGTAGGGCCTTGGTACTATGTGAACACAGTTCAATATAACATTTTATAGGGACCACAAATAAATCCTCATGCACGTTCCTGGCTTAGGTGAGTCTTGTCATATTAGGGAACTTGGGGGAAGGTATTATCATTTTATAAATCATTTTATATCATTTTATTTGTCCCTTTATACAGACTCTTACCCGTCATTGGTGGTCCGTTCTCCTTATTAATTAATTATAATTAATTATTATAAACAGATCCCAGTGGTGGCTAATAAAAGAGCAACCGTGTTTGGGAGTTTTAATCTAAAGCAGCATGTAAGTTCCAGGTAAAACTTAGTCCCTGTATAAAATGTTTAATAAAGCAATAGAATAGGGATACTCTTGTGGGAAAAAATGCTCCAGCAGACTTCTGCACTGAAATCCATTTTCAAAAGAGCAAACTGATTGTTTTATATTTATTTTTGAAATCTGAATTGGGGCTAGACAGTTTTTTCAGGTGCCCCCAGTCATGTGACTTGTGCTCTGAGAAACTTCAGACACTTTTTACTGCTGCACTGCAAGTTGGAGTGAAATCACCCCCTCCATTTTCGTCACCAGCAGAACAATGGGAAGGTAACCAGATAACAGCTCCCTGGTACATATAAGAACAGCACTCAATAGTAAAAACCCATGTTCCACTGTGACCCCATTCAGTTACATTGAGTAGGAGAAACAATAGCCTGTCAGAAAGCAGTTCCATAGTGTAACACTTTCTGAAAACACATGACCAGGCAAAATGACCTGAGATGGCTGCCTACACACCAATATTACAACTAAAAAAATACACTTGGATTAGGAATGAAATTTTATATTGTAGAATGAATTATTTGCAGTGTAAACAATGTAATTTATTTATAAAAACTACACCATAAAAATCACAGAATCCCTTTAATCATTTAAGAGGAAAGTTGGGCTTAGACTGGCCGGTTCAGGAATGACTTTGACTTAGTTGGCCAGCTCAAATATGTTGCAATATATAGACAGATAATCCCTGTTTTGTTGAAAAGGGTAAGGCATTTTATGGTAGCTTAAGGCACGCAATGTCTCAATGTCCTTAATATATTGATAATCGGTTGAGTGAAGAGGACTTCAGGTATTTGTCTATATAATAAATGTCAAGATGCTGAGATTTACAGATATATTATTCACATCAGTCCGTGCCTGAAAGAAGCTTTTAGTGCCTATTATATTTACAAGGACTCCAAGGTCCCTACTCTACTTTCTTGGATCACTGTGCTGCTTGGCTTCCATACTTTCTCTCAAGTGATACACAAGGTCTCATTTTAGGCGACTTCAATATTCCCATTGACAACTCTACTTCTCTAGTTACTTCAAAACTCATCTCACTAACAACTTAATTTGGTTTCTCTCAGTGGACCGACTCTCCTACACATTGAGTGTCATGCTCTAGATCTTATATTCTGTCACTCATGTCACCCTTCCAACCTTACTATCACTCCCTTCCCCTTATCCGACTCACATACTTTCCTTTCAGATAAGACTTTAACCTGCACTATCACAACCATCTCTCTCTACCCGCACGTACAGAAACCTCACACATTTGATCCACAATAATTATCAATAGTAGCAGCACAGAGGATCTCTCACAATAACATCCTTTACTATGCAAATATGGCAGCTTCTCTCTACAACGATGCTCGTTCAACAGCTCTTGACTCCCTTGCTCCTTCTACCACCTGTCACAGTGGACCAGCTAAACCCCAACCCTGGCACACTAGTTTAACTTGGTACCTCAGAAGATGTAGTAGATCAGCTAAACATTTAGTAGATCAGCTAAACGACAGTAGAGAAAGTTACAAACTGAACGGATCCAACAACAAAAAATACTCTCCTTCACACAATTTACTCTCTGCTTCTGACCTTCAATTCTCTTCTCCTTTTCACTTCAGCCCATTCTCATCTACAGGACTTCTATCGAGCTTCTGCTTTTCTCTGGAAATCTCTCCTACCTTACAAACTTTCAAATGCTCCCTAAAGACCCACTTGTTTAAGGAAGTTTATCCAATTAATCAGTCATATTATAAATAAATTTGTTTCTAAAATCCCTATATCTCAATTGTACCCTAACCCTTTAGTTTGTAAACTCTTGCGAGTAGGGTCCTCTCATCATGATCCTATTAACCATGTATGTTTTGGAGTTTTGGGTGAAACCACAAGAAACCCTTGCAAGCACACATAAAACATACAAACTCCTTGTAGGTAGTGCCCAGACTGGAATCAAACCTAAAAACCCAGCTCTGCAAGGGAGCAGTCCTAACCATAGTGCCACTGTGCTCCCCCTATTGGTTACATGAACAGAAGCATAGTTATTAGCATTGCCACCTTACCCACCCAACAGAAATAAATACGATTTGGTGCCAATGGTAATACATGTAAGGAAAGATAATACAGAATGGAAAGCCCATAACATAATATGCTGCATTGCTTTATAATAAATTTTGTGAACACAAAATGACATCAAAATGCATTGGAGACAATGTAAAGGCAAAATTATATTATAGTTATTTTAGCTCTTCAATAGAAAAAGAAGAAAAAAAAAGAAAAGGCTCCTATGCTACAAATTGCCTACAAATATGATGCCAGACAACTACTTAGATAGACTGAGGAGGGTTTGATTTCATTATGTGGAAGGCAAGGGGCAGATAATAATGACATTGGTGTATTTTTTTCCTAAATCGAAATAGATCTAATGGTGAAATTCTAGTGTGGATTCATGAGAAAGTTTGCAGCAAAACTGTACTGGGTGAAAATGCGCTCATCCCTACTTTGCAGTCATGCACCTGTATATCCACTGAGTATGCTGCTGATATCGGTGATAATTGTAAACTGTTTTTGTTCAATTACTTCAGGATTGCCTCAAAGGAACACTGGGGAATATTTTATTACATTCATTTGTTTTATTAATAAAACTAACACTACTATAAAGAGGGGATATTTTCCTTTAAGAATCAAGACAAGAGTATTTTCCTTGTTAAGTCCCCCCTGAAGAGCACCATGAGCCCATGGTTACTTGCTGACAGAACACTAAAAGGTTTAGAGATCTTCTCCAATTTTTATGGTATGTAATTTCCTGTAAATATATGATATTCTTCCAGGCTGGAAAAATTTGATAAATATTTTGAACCTTAGCAGAGCCCCTCATGATAAATGACACTGGAAAATCTTACAGATGTACTAATACTGTGTAGATTCCAGGTTGAACCAGATTTATAAAAATACACTTATAGAACAAAAACTCGGTGTCACACAAAGTAGAAAATACTGTAGAAGTTTGATTAAAAGTATATCATATTTTTTTGTGCTCTAAAACAGATTTCCTTCCTCTGAGCGAAACAACATTAAAAGACTTGATAAATATACCTATCGACCAGCTGTAAGATATTATTCAATTTTGATACCGCATACTGCACACTCTTCCGAACTGAAGCAATCCTTTATTCTGTCACACTGCTCAATGGAGCCTGCTTTGTATTGGCTTGCCTTGTTTCACTTGCCTTATAGGAGAACCAAACCCTTGCTAATAAAACACCCTACCCTACATAGACCACCCTCCCTGCTCCCCCACCAGTCTAGGAGGTACCTTTGGTAAATGCCCCTAACTCTTTACTTACCCCTTGGTGCAGATTCAGGGCATCTGAGTTCACGGGCGCCATCTTATTCTCTTCTGTAATCTTAGAGTCTTCTTCCAGCGCTTCCGCAATTTCCTTGACTTTCGTCGCATTCACAGTTGTCCCGAAGCAGAAGATTGCTCCAACTGCACATGTGCCGACACGCCAATGTCTTCCCGAAGATTATCGAAGAGAAGAAGATGGCGCCCGTGAACTCCGATGCCCTGAATCTGTAGCGAGGTGTAAGTAAAGAGTTAGGGGCATTTACCAAAGGTACCACCTAGGCTGGGGAGGAGAAGGGAGGTGGGACTATGTAGGGTAGGGAGGTAGGGGTTTATATTAGCAAGGGTTTAGTTCTCCTTTAAGGCAGTCACAGTATAGGGCTGTTTGCAATGCTTCTATGCAATTTTTAATATACATTCAAGACATAATGATTTCAGTACTATAATTAATCACCTTTTAATAGACCACTGTAGAAATAAAGCAGGGCTTTCTGATGCATTTGCCCGTAGAGGGTTTTTTATTTACACACAGAATGCAGAAAAGGGAAAAGGTCATGATAGATTTAAGGCAGAGTTTAAACAATGTGACTGTTTAAAATCTTTCTTAACATACAGCTCCAGCATATTACCTATAGCCAAATGCTCTCGGGGGATGTTAATAGTTGTAGTACAACAATTGGAGGGCTGCAGATGACATATCCATGAATAACATGTTTCCCTCTATATCAAAGCCCCAACCTCCTACTGAAAACAAGGAAACACTTAAATTACTTTTTCGAATATTGATAGGCACAGCCATGGCAATGCCATTAGCTCAGGATAAACAGCTACACAAATTGAAATGCTTATTAGACAACGTTAATACATTTAGAGGCTAATTTATCAACAGTCTCATTTTAGTGGTTTTAAGGGATTTTGAAACCACGACTAAACTCGCGAATGCTGTGAAATTTATTAAAAGATCTTAATTTAAAAAGAGCGAATGAAAAAAAGCGATGAACGATCTGAAAACAAATACAAAAAAAGCCCAAATTGATTAAAAATTATCCAATGGGATCAGCGCAGCTGCCATTGACCTCGACAACTTTTACCTGACAAATTTTTGTATTAGAGTTTTCCATGGTGAAATAGAAATTTGAATGTTAGTAAATAGGCCCCCAAGTATGCCCTTAATACCAGCAATAGCTGAAATCCATAGGAACTGGAGTTGTAAACCAACAGGGAAAATACAACCTATTGTCATGTATCACAAAAAGATGGTTGACATCACTAGTATCCCTTACCCTACAGAAGGACCATGGAAAATAAATATGCAATGCCTTACCTGCTCATTACATAGGGGCAGACATATTATAATTTGCCTGGTTTAATAGTGAACAGAGAATCCAGTCAGTAGGAATTCTGCACTGCTGTAATCCTAAAATACAAGAAGAAAAAGATATTTAGGGCAGGAACAGACTGATACAATGGTGAAAATCCTTGTTTAAACTTATATGGGGGAATGTAATAAAAGTCGGAAAAAAACGGAAAAAATATTCACAATGCGAAAAGTTATGCCTTAGTGCGAATTTAATATAGCTTGCGAACCCGGAAACTGTTTAGCAACCACTTCCGACAGTGAAAAGTTTGCGAGTTTTATAGTTAGCGCCAGTGCGCAGTGAATGTAATAAAACTTCTTACTGAAAAAGTTTAAAAGATTATGACACCTTCAAGCACTTTTTAAAAGTGGGCACAATGTAATAACAGTTTAAGGAAGAGTATTACATTGCGAAATGAGACTTTTCATTCTTATTTGTGCTAATTGCTTTGCTCTTTGTGACTTTTATTACATTCCCCCTAGCATTGTACTATCTCATACATGTTTATGAAACTAATAAACATGTTGAAAGAGAAAATGCTAGTTTACACACACACACAAACATGCACACACATATATATATATTGTGACAAGCTGGCTGCCTATACACATAGTTTTTGGGAGAAGTTAGCAATGGTCGGCAAGTTTAGCAGAAGATCAGAAGCAAAAAGACAGGGACACCATATCTTCAGGAAAAACACAGGTTTATTTCACTAAGCCTTTCCCAACATAAAGTCTCTGAAACATAGTTCATTAGAGTTTCAGCATCATGCATTCAAACTTTTCGCCCACTCTGCGGTTCTCACCATTCAGAGCAGCTGCCACAATGTTCAGGCTTTTCATTAAGCCATTCTGACATTCCCCTCCAGGGACACAAATTCACGAGCTTCTGCCTGGCTCACCTTCTTGCAGCACCACACCTCCCTCCAACACAAGGAGGTATCTACAGGGCCTCACACCCTCCTTCAGCGCAAGGAGATCTCCAGGGGGCTCACACCCTGGAGATAGTATAATTCCATATATTTCAACCAACATTTTGAGCTTCTGAAAATCTTCATACAATGTATACTGGTATAGGTTAAGAGGGTTAGACAGGGTATATGTGCAATGCCCGACAAACTCTTGTAACTGCATCACATTGTTGACCTAGAACAATGCTGACCAGTACAGCCACACAGAGAATTTCCATAAAAGCCTATCCTGGAATATGAAAACAATCATCTGCATGTCTATGCAGTTCCTTATATAGATAGTTTGCTGGTTTTTCCATTCATAAATGCACTTAAATAGCCACTCAGTTTTTATGTCTAAAGTTACAAATATCATGAATATTCAGCACATTACTTCTGACAGTCAGGCAACAATCTGGAAATACAGTAGAATCCCCATTTTACATCCCCTGATTTTAAGTTTCCCTCATTTTACATTGTTGTTTTGTGGTCCCGCCTATATATTATTCATAATTCATTTAGTTGATTTTACATTTTCCTGGATATCATTTTTTCTGGTCCCCTTAAAAACATAAAATGGGGGTTCTACTGAGTTATATTATTTAAACTACGGGCTCCAGGATTCTACATTCTGAGGTTCCGGATTGTTGCCTGCCAGTCACTATATCTACCAGTGGTTTACTCCCTATTGCTGAAGGTCTGGGGCACGAGCACCCGGACCCACCATTGAAATCGGTCCATTGAATTTAAGCTCTTTATGAGCCCAAAACGGTGGTAAAGGCTGTAAAATGTGCATTAAGATGAAATCAAAGAATGAACAACAAATGGACCTGCTAAACTCCCGTAGACAAGATGAGCTGTCCAGCGGGCTAAATAACCAGATTTATGCATGTTAGTTGGAATAAGTCTATCATTTTTTTGAATTCTTGTATTCCTGTGGTGTGAGATACTTTAACTCTATTTGTCATCTTACCATTTGGCTGATTTGATAATGAAATTCAGAGTGAAGGGAGAAAAAGGACAAAAACAATTAAAGACTGCTGAATCTGCAATTTATTGACTTCACACAACGTTTCAGGGACGACATTCCATTTTTCAATTGCAATGTATGAACACACTTTATCAAAATCATGTGGTGCCCGAAATATGTTGCATCCCAAGAATAAATTGCATATTTACAGCTTTTAGATGTCCTTTTTCTTTCTATCCTCCAAATTTCAAATTTGGTTTATTGAATGACAAAGAGTCAAGGGAGCAACACTGAGGCAGTGCTAGGTCAGGTTTTGATACAACACCTATTTTACAATGGAAGAATACAGTAGGTATTTGCTTATCCTGCATTAGATGGTTAAGAAATTATGAAATACAAGGCTAAATTTTTTACTTTCGGCTGGATGCTCTTTTTTTTCACCAAATCCACAGAAACAGTAAATAATTATATTTTAGACAGTGTAAAAACTTAGACCCAAGTAATTGTTGAACTTGCATGAGGCATGTCAGTGCTATAAAAAATTAAGTATAAAAATAAGCTTTTTCTTGCCAATCTGCATCCAGTTTCTTTCTTGGCTTGAGGACAACAGAGGTAGCATGCGCTTCAGAAAAGTCTAAGGAAACTGCTTATCCTTGATTTTCCACACTAGAGTTTAGAGCTCTGAGAGAACCACATATGATCCTCTGTCCAGGCTTCCCTTAAAGACATGTTGTTACCAGGATCTAATCCTCACCATGAAACCACAGCATTCCTGGACTTCAGCTGGTAACCTGACACAGAAAAATATATCACAGCAGATACTGCCTCACTATTACTGTGAGTCATTTTCCATACTCTCATTTTTATCCTTTTTGTCAAATGCACTAAAATGTTTATCAGTTGTTGAATAAAGAAATAGTCCAATGTAAATGACTTACTGGCCTGTATTACCATTTCTAAAAGATCTCTGGGTCAATCCTATGCAATTTTCCCAGTGCTTCCCTTAACTTTTAGTAAGTGGGCTCACCTTCTTATTTGGGTCACACAGGAAAGACCAAAACATCCACAGTACTGTGCTGCAAAACTTTTATTCCAAAATACATGTATTTTTTTCCAAAAATGTATTTTGGAATAAAAGTTTTGCAGCACAGTACTGCGGATGCTTTGTGGCCTCCTTCATACAACATATATTGATGAATCTCTGGGTCAATGGCATTGCTCTTCAGTAAGATAGCTGCTTTTGCCACACTTGCATATTAGTTATGACAGAACAGATCTGTTTTGCGATGCAATCAGTCTGGGATTTGACATCATACAGCTAGAGTGGTACACATGAGCTACAAAAAAATTGTAACATTTAGTTGTAACTTTAATTTTATGGGGAAAAGGTAGACTTAAGGTGGCCATACACGGCAGATTAAAGCTGCCGATATTGGTCCTTTATCTGCCCATGTGTAGGGGTCTCCTGATGGGTCCTCCCCAGGGCCGACCGTATGGACTCACCCAATATCGCCCAGCCATAAGCAGGCAAGATCCGTTTGTTTGACCTCGCCAAACGAGCGGATCTAAGTGTATGGCCACCTTAATACCCAAAGATGAGTATGTGACGTGTCGTTCACTCAACTGAATTAATTGTGCTGCACCACTAGGTTCTGTTGTTTCTAGCAAAAACCAGATCTGGATGTGGTCAGCTTGCATTATTTAATAAATCCAATCATTGGGATTGGACACATGAACTCAAGGTAAGGGGAATATTTCTACAAGAAAAGGGGCTCTAATTCCTACTAGCCCATGGGATCTGATGAATACCATAAAGGCAAGTAGTTTCCCCATCAGAAGAAATGGAAAACAGTGCCAAGAGGAAACTTACAATTCCACAAATGTATAATCTGGAACAGACTGGGATCAAAAACCAGGAAATCACAAAAATATGGATGCACATTGGATAAGATGAAAAGTAATCTCCTTTGAAAAGCAATCAGAATGTGTGCCTTCCGCAGAAATCTCAAGTTTAGGGGAATTTGGTGTAACTAACCCATAGCCAAGGGGAGACTGAGAGGGGATGAAAGAGATATGGCACAGACATTTTATAAGCAAGAGTGGCATCAAGAAATTTCCCAGCAGCACCTGAATCAATAAAGCCTTATGTGAAACAGATGTATAATTCCAAGACAGAGTGACAGGAACATAAATCTTGGAATTATGGGGAGTGGAAATGATACAGCCTAAATTAGCCCAACCCTTTTTAAGTGGAAGAGTTTTCCCACCTTCACTGGGCAGGTGCAAACATACTGACCTTTAGCAAGACAATACATACATAGACGCATGGTTATTTATTCCTCAAGTGCTAGTTTAGTGGTTACAATCTCCATAGGCTCCTCGTGAAATGGAAGGGGAGGGATATATCCAGAGGGAACCAAGTTGCAAGACCTTTCCTGATGATCAAAAGCCCTATATAAATTGGCTTTGACATAAAGCAGTGTCATTCCACTGGATATCAACAGCCCAGTTTCTGAGTACAATATTCTCTATGCTCCCCAATCATAGTAACCACAAAGTAAATCCATGGCTTTTTAAAAATGCATCTAAAGTGACTCTTGCCGAGTCAGAAGCTGATAAATTCAAAGCCCAAATTTGGAGATCCTTATTTGTTGATCACAAAGTCATTTTTTTACGTTTCTTTGAATGCAAACAATTGTTTACAATCCCCAGGAAAGCTATCAGGAAAGTTTATCTTAGGTTCTGTAGGTACCTGTTATATGGCACAGGGCATAATATTATAAAACAATTGCTTAGCCGGAATATGAGGCACTGAGGATAATTTAGAATCCCTTTTCTGAAGTGATAATATGTAAGGTACACCCAAACCCCAGGGGAGTAACTGGATTTTGGTTTATACCAACTATTATGCCTTTGGTGTTGGGCCTGGGCTTCAGTTACTTGTTTGCTGCCATGACTTACTGCATGAGAATCCAGGAACTCGCACGGGGTCAAATGTAAACTACAGAGAAGGAGCCATTAAGGTAAATCTGGACATAGTGGGCAGGCTGGGTCAGAACCAGATGAACCACCAAATAATTGTGAGACAAATTCATAATCAGGAACAGACCATGTTCAAAAACCTGGAAATCACAAAATACAGGACCACTGCATGGCGGGTATCAGGAATTATAGCATCTAGGAACAGGCAGATTTGACCTACAACAAGTAGTGAGTAAACTCAGAACTAGAGTTTATATAGGCAGACTGGTGGAGAACCTGATGACCAGATTAACAACAGTTGAGAAGAAAATGCAAACTAAATCATAACAAAGCATTGAACCAGGAACTTGACTATGTGCTCACACAAAACAGAGGCACATCAGACTGTGTATTAAACTGTAGACTGGTGGTTTAAATCCTGGCAGAATCAATCTCATTTCAAAATAATGGATATTTTTCTGCACACTATGAAATTCAATACCCTTCGTCTTTACCTCTGTCTTGTGTCTCCAGTGGCATAAAGCAGATGCATCCAAACAAAAAACGATTGAATTCCATGCAATGGAAATTAATAATAATTTCCACAAACTCAAGGAAACTCTTACTGTGTGTACAAGGAAATATCTTCATATGAAATTTAGTTTTTCACAATTTGATGAATGCAAGGGTTTTGCATCCAAGCCTGACAACATCTAAAAACCACCGTGAGATAAAATATACCAGATCCATTTGAGGAGATGCTTTGACTGAGAATTTTTGAGCTTAAATGAATAGATTTTCTTTTGACCAGACTATAAAGAGTGTAGCAGGTATTTACCATGGTTTATAGTAACTAGATAAGACCAGTCTTGCCCATATTTGGGCAAATGACTTATTTACTAAAAGTATGCAAAGTGCAAAACAAATGTTGCATTTTCCATGTTTTATAACCATGGTGTTACATGCTGCTGAAATTAGATGCAAAATTTGCCAGCTTAGAGGGTAGAATGGGAACAACGTATACCTACTTGGAAAGAGGCAGTATACAGATGGGCCTTAGACATGCACTTACTCAACCTTTAACTGCATGTGATTCAGCTGTCCAATTGCTAGTGCATATAAATGCAGTACACAAAGGGAGTGATGTGATTATGGTCGAGTTAGATGTTAAAGGGATTCTGTCATGATTTTTATGATCTAGTTTTTATTTCTAAATTACACTGTTTACACTGCTAATAATTCACTCTACAATATAAAACTGCATTCCTGAACTAGCAAATGTAATATCACTCCAATTTGCAGTACAGCAGTTAAGAGTGACTGAAGTTTATCAGAGCACAAGTCACATGAATGTGGGCAGCTGGGAAACTGACAATATGTCTAGCCCCATGTCAGATTTCAAAATTAAATATAAAAAATCGGTTTGCTCTTTTGAGAAATGGATTTCAGTGCAGAATTCTGCTGGTTCAGCACTATTGACTGATGCATTTTGAAAAAAACATTTTTTCCCATGACAGTATCCCTTTAAGTACAGTTCCCTATACCTAACCTTGTGCCTCATGCACTAAAGTGGGTGCAGCTGGCAAACTGATGTAGATAATAGCAATTTGGGACAAGTGCATTGTATATGATATTTTAATGCAATGTTTCATCTATTTTAGAGCCAAACAATAAAAACAAGTCCTGGTTCTATTCTACAAGTGAACACTATTTCAGGCTGTTATTCAACTGCTTTGCTAATATGCATAAAAACCCAAGAGGAAAAAAAGCAAATAAGGATCAAAATTAGCATTTTGTGGAAAGGGCACATTTGTTGTCTAGATGAGAGCAGCATATGAAACCATATTCTGTGAGCCAAATGCAAAAAGAAATAGAATTATGTTCAAATTAGGTTTGCTATGAACTCTAGACCTCGATCCGCTGTATTAAGTTCCTAGACTTTCATTGTAATCCCTGGTTGGATGGCTCTGAATTTAACCTAAGGCACAGTGAGTGACAATTGCTGTTAGGGTATTGGCTGGCTGGGACTGCAAATGGTTTGACATTTTTGCAGATGTTATTGCAGTTCAGATGAGGCAACATCAAGAAATAATTGAAATGAAAATGGATAAGGCTTACTGACTTTCCTTGAAAGAGGAAAAAAAAGTAAGATATCAGTAATTGGGCAACGGCTTCAATTTATTTATAAGTAGATTTGAAGTAGGGGCTTGCTGTTAGGTACATAAGCAGTAGTAATGCAAACTCTAAGGTTAGCAAAAGACTATAGAAGATAAATCCCGTGGGATCAAATAACTTTCTATCACTGTTGTGCTTTTTAAATGAAATATGTTATGCAGCTTATGAACAATTTACTAGGCTGATACCACTAGAAGTAAAATCGTGCATAATTTGAGTGATTACAATTTTGCTGTGCCACCAGTGACTGAGTACTCCATTTATGTATTTATCTAATATGTTTTCTGGTCTTATCT
Source organism: Xenopus laevis (assembly GCF_017654675.1). NCBI lineage: Eukaryota > Metazoa > Chordata > Amphibia > Anura > Pipidae > Xenopus > Xenopus laevis. The sequence goes on along the minus strand of NC_054377.1, from coordinate 60,336,856 downwards.
TATTGTATTAGTATTGTGATGTTATTAGAGCTGGACAATTCTACTGATACAATGATTTCAATAATGTAAAGCAGTGCTATGTGGTTCGTCTGAGGAACTGATATATTTTTACGTGCATTACATTATTTGCTACAAAGTTCATAGCAAATAGCAAATGTAATCTTGTTATTTAGTACCCAAAAGTGTGCAGGCTGTCAGAAACTGTAAATCTGAATTGGATACAAATTTAATTTAAAATATAACAATTTTAATGCAATATTAAGCGGCCAACCCCAAAGTGGTTTTGAGGCTGGAGATTTGGAGGGTAAAGGGTAGGTAAGTATGTGCCTGGATAATCATTGGAAAATCATTGGCTTTAATTATGAAGTAGTCACAGCACTTCTCAGACTCTATGCTAAAGCTCACTGGTTATGCTTGTTATTTATCTCGTGCTGTTACCTACTGATACTAAAATGGAGAAATTTTGCTGAATCCCCACTTCGGCTGGAGATTTGAGCAGAGGGGCACTTATTAGAAGTGTCCATGATTTTTCAAATGATCCTTTTACCTTATCAAAATTAAACAGTCAGTCTTTTTTTTTTAAATAGTTTCTACAAACTTGTGAGTTTTTTTTTTTTTTTTTTAATACTTGCACTCAGATCTCATGTATAGAAGGGCTTTAAACATAGAGAAAGGATACTGTGAGGCTCATTTATCAACAACGGGCAAATTTGTCCAGTTACCCATAGCCAGGGCCGCTCCGGCCATGAGGCAAGGTGAGAATCTTGCCTCAGGCGGCACAGAGCGGCCAGTTACCAGGGGCGGCAAAAAGCCGCCTCTGGTAACTTTAAGAGCCGAATTTCCGTTTTTTAAAACGGAAATTCGGCTCTTCTAGCGCAGCGAGCGCAATAGCGCTCACTGCACTAGCGATGCGGCCCTCAGGCGGCAGCAGCCCCTGAAACGTGCCTGCCCATAGCAACCAATCAGTGATCACTTTTTTAATGCCAGCTGTAAGTAGAACAACGAATACAGCAAATTGATTGATTGCCATTGGTTACTGCCCATAGGCAAATTTGCCCAGTGTTGATAAATGACCCCCTGTATGTCTATTCCTTACTGTTATGTGATGCAAAAAGGCCTGTTTAGATATGACTGGGATAATTGCAACTCTCATACAAGGAACAATTTATAAACAAAATGTCAAGAAATCATTTGAAAATGAGAAAAATATTATATATGAAAATGTTATATTAAAGGGGTTGTTCACCTTCCAAACACTTTTTTCTGTTTTCAGATTGTTCCCCATTACTTTCTGCTCAGCAGGGACAAAAATAAGAAATGTATCAACTAAATGTATTAATTTAGAACTAAAGAACAGTTTACAGGGTCGGCAACCCCCCCCCCCAGAGCTGCTTTAGAAGGTGAAAAATTACACTTTACACTTGAATATTAGAAAAACGGTCACACATAGAAACTAGAAAATAATTGGAAAAAGTAATTATTTCTGGTGAACTATCTGAAAACAACTAGGTGTTTAAAGGTGAACAACCCCTTTAAGGTTTATTGTGTGAAAACTTATGGGAAAGACTTAATTTGAGGACAAAAAAAATTGTCTCAATTCAGTTCCAGTCATTCTCATAGACTTCAATAGAATGGAATAAACAATGAGGTAAGTTTTTCTCATTTAAATACAGTTGGCCCAATGGGAACATTTGGAATTGAATAGGGAGATACCATTTTCTCATCATATTGAATCTGGAGTGAACAGTACCTCCTATTGTTAAATAGTTAAATATAAGGATATTATAAGTCACCAAGGAGTTCCATGACCTTTGGGTCTTCACTTTAATAAAGATCATGGGACTCTGAGATGACTTCTAATATCCTCATATTTTACAATAGGGCCATATTTTATTTGTTATAGTACACAAGTTTCATTAAGTCATGAAATGACAGTGTCAGTGGTTTACTCCTTCTGGATTCTTCCCAGAGGTTGAAGACAAAAGAACAGTCACCTACTGTTCAAGGCTCATTGTGTCTTTTCTATATCTTGTGTACAATTTAGTTGGCTATTACTTAAAGAAAAAACAGTAACTACAACATGAACAAAAAGGGGGGCAGGGGTTGCACTTACCATGAAATAATTTTTTTATAATCCTACAGCTGCACAACTGAGCAGAAAGTGGGCACTAGATTTTAAAAAGGAAGCAGCACTACCTCCCTGCTACTCTGTCGTTCCCCCTAGCACTGCAGCACCTCAGCATCTACATCTGGAGATGTATATATATATAGACCCAAGAGGGTAGGACAATCTTTTCATTGATATGAAACCTAAAACCTTAGAGAAAATATTTCTTTGTCCTTAGAACTCATTTTAACTCATGGAAATCAAACATGCTTTCTCTGCTTAAGGTAGCTTGGTACTAATACAATAGCTAGGAGAAACATTGCATGCAAGAGAAATAACAGAAGTCTGACATGTCTATAAGTTCAAATGTTGGCTACTGTAACACCAAAACCAGCAGACTGAAGTCCCAAAAATCCACTATTTGTCACACTATGGGTGAATGTGGGCAACACTTGAACATCTGTTAAGGTCCATAATTTATTCGAGAAGAACACTGAAAAAATCTGGCAATTTAGGGACCTTAAAGGAGAAGGAAAGCTACAGAGGCATTTTATTGCCAATAGATTAGCTGCAATAGTGCAAGCTAGAATGCTATATTTATTCTGTAGAATGCTTTACCATACCTGAGTAAAAAGCTCTAGAAACTCTCTGTTTGTTTAGGATAGGAGCTGCAGTATTAACATGGTGTGACATCACTTCCTGCCTGAGTCTCTCCCTCCTCTGGGCTCAGATTACAGCAGAGAAGGGAGGGGGCGGGGGGGAAGAGGAGCAAACTGAGCATGCTCTTGCCCAGGGCAATGAGGTTAAGCTGAAGGCAGGAAGTCTGATACAGAAGCCCATGTGTACACAATAGAAGGTAAGAAATGCAGTGTTTCTTTTGACAGGGGACTCAGAGCAACATTACTTTGGGGGTTTACTGGTATATTTAGATGGACCTTTCTGTTAAGGCTTACTTAGTTTTAACCTTTCCTTCTCCTTTAAGGTAAGCCATTTTTCCAAACCCCATTGTAAAAATCAAGATCCCCTCTCTTAGCCAATCCATGCATGTTTTCTAAATCCAGTGATACACTTTTGTGCCAGAAGGCCCTTTCTGGCTTGAAATGGTGGCATACATTTATATGACCTCAAATACAGGGCCTGCAAGTTCCCATTAACAAACCCACACACTTTCTCCATCCTCATCTTTCTACAAAAGAAAGCTCTGGGGAATGGTGATCCTCTGAGTTACTGACTGATACAAGTTCTGGGGAAAGTGTATGTGTTTATGCATCCCTTTGGACTATTTTGATTTAACACTTGCTTTCTGCAGAAAAGTTTGTCTAAGAATGCTATTAAATCTTTTTAGAGACTGTAATATCTGTAACAACTGTGACAGCATCAATGACCAAAGGGGCATAGAAATCTGAATCAAAGAAAGTAGTGTACCATGCTGGTCTATTGCTTCTTCCTTTGAAAATGTATTATACAAATTTGAAAGGGAACGTGCTATAGCCTTTGACTCCTATTGGAGGACCTTCTGATGCTCCAATAGGAGGTTGGTCAGGAAACGAGAAGTCTCAGGGGCCTGTGGCATTGTCTTTGGGGGTTAATACAGCTTGAATATAATTGCTCAAAGAAGCCACTTAGCCTAGCTACTTAAGCAAGAGTAGTTTTCATTACTGCAAAAGACACAATGTGTCTCTTGCCATTCACAAGTTCAGCCTTGTTCTCCAAAATTATGCCTTGAGATAAGGGTAAGTGGATGACCCCCTCAGCAATCTGCCTGAACAATGGAGAGAGAGCGAAAGAGAAGTTTAGTACCCAATCTTATTTGGAAAGGGAGAAGTAAGGAGAAAGGTATCCCTTTTTAAAGGAAGCCTTGTAGAGTCCTTCACTACCCCTACAGTAAAACATCATTTACCTGGCACTTGTTCAATGGTTGCCTGGATACAGGGCTTAGAGAGTAGTAGGAAGAGTTTTAGAGAGGGAGCAGTTTGCCAAGGCCAATGCCAAGAACTGTCTAGAACTGTTGTACCCTAAGTAAAGGTCCAAAGAAAACAGAGGCATGAAAAAAAAACGAAGCTCCACTATTTAGAAAGAGTGCTCCATTGCCTAATCTGATAGTAACATTGCATTGTAGGCTTTTGCATTGGTTGTGCAACTGATATCCCATTTTACCCCCCTATACCATACCATAAAAGGCACCTGTTGATGGTGATTCAGAAAGACTTTCTGAAGCTACATTGCATGGGGGGAGGGTAGCAAACTAAAAATCTCTTCTGGGTAGAGACAGTGGTTTGGTAGACAAGAATGGGTATGGTCATTACACTTCAGCAGGAACTTCAGCTTTAACACCTTAAGCTGTATAGAAAGTCCTATGTAGGCACAGTATAATTCTTGTACACAGTGACACCTACAGGTCATTTATACAAACACCACAGCAACACATATGTTATGGGGTGGGTACTCTGATTACTTTTTGGAGCAAGAAGAACTTTGTAAAAATTAAACACCTTATTTTTAAATCCAGGAAACACTTTGAACGCAAAAAAATGAAGTTAAAACAAACATTTTATAATAATAGCATTACTGATTCGGATGTATATAAATGACTCACTGAAAACGATACACTATATAATTATCAACCACCCTATATCCATATATATTATTGTATATAATACACAATGAAAAAAATAGGTACATTCTATGGTTTCCCAGATGGCATTGTCTCCTATATGACCTTACAAGTATAAAGCAGACCCATTATGCATAGACATAGCTGTTGCCTCCAATTTTACTTTCCAGAATTGTTGTGATTTATTGTGTGCTTATGTGCCAGACACTAGGCTGCAATTCCAGGCCCTGGAAGTGCAGTGGTGACAATTTTCGCAGTAATCTCATCCAGCATATGATGGAAGGAAAGTCTGGCAAGTATGACTCCTTTGGAAAACAAAACAGAAGATCTTGTAACCTCTTCATGTCTGAAAGCCACTCAACTTGCTTGTACCCCGTAAAACCTCCCATAACTTAAAGTTGTGCCGTACAGCCACCACTCTGCCAGCCAAGATGTGGTAGTACCTTACAATGACGCTATTGTGGTCAATGGTCATGTAAAATTGTAGAAACCATTCTTCCTTTTGTTGGTTTCCCTTTTTTACTATACCCATTCCCAGTTGGTCATGGCATATTGCCTTTAACAATAGAACTGTGAAAGTGTGATATATTTGTAAACAGTTCTTGGAAAACTTCAAACACATTAATGATGTGGATATCAAGGGGACAATATGTCTTCCTTAACAATATCCCAATACTGTGATGATCTCAGTGCATTACAGAAAGAAAAATAACTGGATGTATTGTGTAGTTTCCCACCAATGAAAGCTAGCAGGGGCTGACAAATCTAAAATAGTGGGCGAAGCTTATGACATTTATAACTTTAAGAACTGGCAAGGCGATATTGATGCTTGCAGACACCAAACCCAATGATTCTTTAGAGATTTCTAGACAGGAAAAGCATCCAAAAAAAAGCATCCAAAATGAACACTAAAAGGAATAAACCAGAATGTTAAGAGCACAGTATTTGCTTTGGCTATTACCTACAGGGTTGGACACCGGGAAAAACCCCGGTGGGCCCCAGGCTCTTTTTGTTAGAGTCATAGTTTCATAGACTATAGAAACAAGGTTTGTGCTACTGCCACATCAAAATAAATAAATGTGGTACCACTTAATGAAAAAGTATTAAATCAAGAAATACCAAATAAAGTAAAGAATGAAGGAGAAAACACTCACAGTTCACCTCAGTCCCAAGGTGCAAAATCAAAAATACTGTGTCCAAACGGAATGTGAGGGTCCCCAAAAATACGAAAACAAATAGAAAACAAATAGAAAATTTATTAGGACATGATACGTAACGCGTTTCGTGCCTATTGGGGCACTTACTCATACTCCTATGAGTAAGTGCCCCAATAGGCACGAAACGCGTTATGTATCATGTCCTAATAAATTTTCTACTTTTTACATTTGTTTTCGTATTTTTGGAGACCCTCACATTCCGTTTGGACACAGTATTTTTCATAGTTTCATAGACCTGCAAACAATGTCAAAGATGCTCCTATAAGTGGAAGCATGAGGGAACCACTGGAATCTCACATTAAGAGTATCACATCTCTTGTCTAAGGAAACAACCATAATACACACAACAAGTAATAAGATATCTTGCTGTAGTGCTCTGCACCATTCGTTATTCTCAAGTATTTCTATTGAAAAGAAATGGGAAAAGGGACACCTAGAGCACCCACCTTTTCTGCACTTACATATTGGTATGCGTTCTCAAGAATAGGTTCTGATTATTGCCTATAAACACAACTATAGATTTAAATTTTTGAGCAGAAATAGGGTCTTCCTGGCTGCAAATGGACAGGGTAAAACTAGGAACATATCCACATGGGTGTAATATATACACACCCACACACACATACTCTTCAGTGTAACATGGCTTGCCTCAGCCAGGGGCCCCTCAGACAAGATGGGCACCTTGCCTCAAGCAGCACTTCTTCAAAGGAGAAGTTGCCTGCATTTGAATTCTCCCAGAGTAGGAGGCTGTTTGAAAACCGACATTCTTGTTTCAGTTTGGACATTTAACTCTAACTATTGCACCATCAATGAGAAAGGTTAACAGTGGGCTCCAGGTGGAGCAGGAATAGGAGAGTATGGTGCCTCTGGCCCTTCTGTCTCAAGCAACAGAATAGACCAGAATGTTTCTGGTTTCAGCACAGTAACCCATAGCAACAAATTAGAGAGTAGTTTTCATTAATCACCAGGTCAGCAAAATGTAAATAGAACTAGTTTGCTCTTGGTTTCTGAAAAAATGGGAATTTTTTATTCAAACAATGTTCTATAGACAAACAGCTGTAGGGCTCAGATCCTTTAAAAAAATTACATTCTTTATATATTGGGTGGCGCCAATGCAGCCTTTCTACACCAAGCTGCCCCCTACCATCTCTATGCTAAAAAGTAGCTCTGAGAACTTTATAGCAATATCCAAAGGTAGTGATGAATATTAATACGTCTAACATTAAGAGAAGACGGTCATATTTCTAAAATAGCGGAAGGGTGCATGTGATTGAAGTACCCTATGACCTAAAGAACTGGTGATTAAACATTTTTTCATCAGGTTGGGCATTTTTTCCACCTCCCCTTCACAGGAAGTAGCACTTGACATTCCAAGTTAAAAGCTGTTGATGCTCATTAAATTTTGATCCTGCATCAACCCAGAAGTACTGATGACAGTTTGTATATTTTTTTGTAAACTGATGGTCTCCCAGAGAAGCTCCAAAATATAAAATTTCCTATAATGAACTATTTAAAGGAACCAAATTATATACTTGTATTTGTACTTAGTCCAGGAAGAATGCCCAAGGTCCAGGACACTGTTATACATCTCAAATGTTGATTTCATTTTGTTACAGTTGCAGTCACAATGGTACACTCAGCCTCATTGTGGTAATTCTATTACAGGAAGTATGAATTGCTGTGAAACCATTAGGGAAAAGATGTCAAAGTGGCATTGTATGTTGCTGAAAAGCAGTGACACAGGCCCACTCCTCTGTTTAGGAATGGTTGTTCCAGGTATAAATGGCCTCCTTCACAGCTCTTTCAAACCAGCTTTCCTCTTAGTCTAAAACATTGATCCCCAACCAGTAGCTCGTGAGCAACATGTTGCTCTCCAACCCCTTGGATGTTGCTCTCAGTGGCCTCAAAGCAGGTGCTTATTTTTGAATTCCAGGCTTGGAGGCAAGTTTTGGCTGCATAAAAACCAGGTGTACTGCCAAACAGATTCTCAATGTAGGTTGACAATCCACATAGGGGCTACTAAATGGCCAATCACAGCACTTATTTGGCATCCAGGAACATTTTTCATGCTAGTGTTGCTCCCCAACTCATTTTACTTCTGAATGTTGCTCGTGGATTCTAAAGGTTGGGGATCCCTGGTCTAAAATGTGCACATTAATGTTCTCAAAGAAGTTCCCCTCATCCTGTAGCTTTAGATAGACTGCTGAATCTTGTCCTGAGTAGGTAGCCTTCTCGTGTTGGGCCATTTGCTTAATAAGAGGTTGCATAGTCTCCTTAATATATCTATACAGTATATAGAAAAAATAAAAACTGACACAGCACTCCAAGTTTTGTATGCAAAAAAAAGATATATATTGTAGAAAAACATACCAAAGCCCATAGGGCGACGTTTCGGGGTATACAAACCCCTTTCTCAAGCCAAGGGCAGCATTCAAGTAACAAGCATTGGTTTACACCTATTTATACAAGGTAACACAGGAAGTTACATATAGAACATGACATCATTAACGATCCTCACACATTAACCCCTTAATTGCTTAATGTTATCCATGCAGGCATATAACAACTCAGCGTTAGTCCACTGCATATCCAAATCCAGCTAAAAAGAAACAAAACAAAAAATAAAAAACAGAAATGAGACCAATGTTTATCCCATCATAGAAATACATATAGGTCATAGTCTCTATTAAGCCCATTTGGGGCCAATGTGTTTAATTGGTGTATCCACCATACCTCTCTTTTCCTCAGCAATAGCTCTCTATCACCCCCCCCCCCCGTCTGGGGGAGGGTACACATTCCAGAACCATATATTTCAAATCTGTATCCTTGTGTCCTTTCTCCACATAATGCTTAGAGACTGGCAGCTTCACATTGCCCTTCCTAATTGTAGATCTGTGTTGGGATATACGTGTTTTTATTTGTAATGTGGTCTCCCCCACATAGAGGACACATAAACAGCAAATTTAGTCAAACACGTATAGTACCCCCTTAGAGTATATTTATGACCCGTGGTCGGATGCTCAAATGTTGTACCCTTATGTACACAACAACATTGGGAACATGTTAAACAAGGGAACATCCCCCGCGATTTTGTACCAATATATGTTTGTGTCAAAACCTGATTTTCTTTCGTATCAGAATGAACCAACTGACTACCTAACGTTCTCCCCCTTCTATATGACACTAATGGGGGTCGTCCAAATTCTTGAATTTCAGGATATGAGGATTGAAGAATCCCCCAATGTTTACGGAGAATGTTAGTCACCATATTACTACGATCATTATAATGAGTGACAAATGGTATAGACTGTTCTTTATCTTTACGATGAACCTTAGCTTTCCTTGCCCTAGCTTGGGCCCTATCCAGGACATATTTCGGGTACCCACGTACAAGAAACTTATTATACATGTCATTTGACTGTTGATCACGTCTATTTGGCTGGCTAACTAGCCTCTCAACCCTAGTAAACTGGAAATAGTTCTCACACAGGATCCTGTGTGAGAACTATTTCAGATTTAAGGACAAGTATTACCTACAGCTCAGGGGAACCGCGATGGGTTCAAATGTCGCCCCTTCATATGCAAACTCCTTTATGCTTAGGCAGGAGGAGGATAACATCTATCGTCGTATATCGTTCACCACACACGTTGTGTTGTGGTGGCGCTATATCGATGATATATTTGTGATATGGAGGGGCGACACGGACTCACTCGATCGGTTCCACCAAGAGATTAATGGAGCACATCCGAATATTGCATACACTATACACAAAGATAGGGGATCTATACAGTTTTTGGATGTCACAATAAACAGACAAGGGAGTACATTTACCACAGAATTATACTCGAAGCCCACAGATAGGAACCAATTACTGCATTATACCAGCTATCATCCAGTGCATACTAGGGACTCTATTCCCATCAGCCAGTTTACTAGGGTTGAGAGGCTAGTTAGCCAGCCAAATAGACGTGATCAACAGTCAAATGACATGTATAATAAGTTTCTTGTACGTGGGTACCCGAAATATGTCCTGGATAGGGCCCAAGCTAGGGCAAGGAAAACTAAGGTTCATCGTAAAGATAAAGAACAGTCTATACCATTTGTCACTCATTATAATGATCGTAGTAATATGGTGACTAACATTCTCCGTAAACATTGGGGGATTCTTCAATCCTCATATCCTGAAATTCAAGAATTTGGATGACCCCCATTAGTGTCATATAGAAGGGGGAGAACGTTAGGTAGTCAGTTGGTTCATTCTGATACGAAAGAAAATCAGGTTTTGACACAAACATATATGGGTACAAAATCGCGGGGGATGTTCCCTTGTTTAACATGTTCCCAATGTTGTTGTGTACATAAGGGTACAATATTTGAGCATCCAACCACGGGTCGTAAATATACTCTAAGGGGGTACTATACGTGTTTGACTAAATTTGCTGTTTATGTGTCCTCTATGTGGGGGAGACCACATTACAAATAAAAACACGTATATCCCAACACAGATCTACAATTAGGAAGGGCAATGTGAAGCTGCCAGTCTCTAAGCATTATGTGGAGAAAGGACACAAGGATACAGATTTGAAATATATGGTTCTGGAATGTGTACCCTCCCCCAGACGGGGGGGTGATAGAGAGCTATTGCTGAGGAAAAGAGAGGTATGGTGGATACACCAATTAAACACATTGGCCCCAAATGGGCTTGATAGAGACTATGACCTATATGTATTTCTATGATGGGATAAACATTGGTCTCATTTCTCTTTTTTATTCTTTGTTTTGTTTCTTTTTAGCTGGATTTGGATATGCAGTGGACTAACGCTGAGTTGTTATATGCCTGCATGGATAACATTAAGCAATTAAGGGGTTAATGTGTGAGGATCGTTAATGATGTTCTATATGTAACTTCCTGTGTTACCTTGTATAAATAGGTGTAAACCAATGCTTGTTACTTGAATGCTGCCCTTGGCTTGAGAAAGGGGTTTGTATACCCCAAAACGTCGCCCTATGGGCTTTGGTATGTTTTTCTACAATATATATCTTTTTTTGCATACAAAACTTGGAGTGCTGTGTCAGTTTTTATTTTTTCTATGATATTGGCTACTTTGGCAGTGCCTTTTTGACTACTTGCACCCAGAAACCAAGAGGGTTGTGCGGCAATATCTCTTTTTATACAGTATATATATGTATGTGTTGGATTTTGGGTGTATAAACCTCAACCTCAATTTATTGCTTGCTTTGAAGAACAGAGAAATGTGTTAAACATTCGCATTAGGTTTTTCTGATATTTCAGCCATATATGGGATGAGTAGGTTATTTAATCTGCTATGAATCTCCCCTCTGCATGCTGGTGTTTCTGCTTGACCTCAATGCTGTTTTGACAAAGGCCCAGTCTGGGTGCCTAAACACTCATTTGAGCTGCTGGTTTTCCTAGTCTCTATCTTAGACTCGGCTTTGCTTGTCACAGCTTGAGCCACGTTGTGGAGAATTCTGGTAAAGCTCAATTTGTGTTCCAGATTGTGGTAGAAATCAAACATGAAATGTTGATCAGTATGAGTGGGCTTTCTGTATACTTCAGTATTCTGGTTTTTCAACTTTTTTGATGTATATTAACAGTCCAAAATACCAAAAAGGTTTGAAACTCACCCCTTACAAGAAGCCAGCTAAAAGCAGTGGAGAAGTAGCCACAACCTGGTAAAATTTGGTTGTAACCTGCCCACCTTTAAGTTACTTTACAGTATTATCTAAGGGGCACATTTACTTAGCTCGAGTGAAGGATTAGAATGAAAAATACTTCGAATTTCGAAGTATTTTTTTGGCTACTTCGACCATCAAATTGGCTACTTCGACCTTCGACTGCGACTTCGAATCGAACGATTCGAACTAAAAATCGTTCGACTATTCGACCATTCGATAGTCAAAGTACTGTCTCTTTAAAAAAACTTTGACCACCTACTTCGCCACTTAAAACCTACCGAGCACCAATGTTAGCCTATGTGGAAGGTCCCCATAGGCTTTCCTAGCAATTTCTGATCGAAGGAAAATCGTTCAATTGATGGATTAAAATCCTTAGAATCGTTCAATTCGAAGGATTTAATCATTCAATCTAACGATTTTTCCTTCGATATTCGAAGTCGAAGGATTTAACGTCGATATTCGACCCATAGTAAATGTGCCCCATAGTGTATATATGATACTTGTAGAATACATTAATGCATATAATCTTTTAGTAACTGACTGTATTAAAAAAAACAAAATATTCAGTGGCTTTCAATATATGTAACAACTATGCAAATCATTTACTTTTTTCTGCTCATCTTAAGCAAACATAAAATATAGAATGCAAGTGAACTGCAGGTGCAACTGGGTAGACCAAATACTCAGGGTGTCCCGTTTTTCCCCTAAAACTTTTAGTATATAAATAAAAGCTTGGTGGGGGGGCGTGGCTAACCGGGCACCTGTGCAGACGCACATTCACAGTGCGCTCAGTCCAGCTGGCCAATTCGGCGAGTACCTGCACCGCAACTCACCTGTTGCTTAGGAGAGCAATCCGGTTGGCTTGGAGAGGGCGCCCGCCACAGAAAGAGCCCACTTGTAGGACGCTAGGGCTAATACAGCCCAACGGAGGTTTCCGGCCTAGCGGCGTGCTGAAGCCGCGGTCTAGATTTGCACCACGTGGTCGCGACGCGACCGGATCACTGAGGCCGCAGGTTGGCGCACCAACGCCAGACGCTACCAAAAGCTGCACACAGCTGCTTTAAGGGGGTGAGTACCTCGGGGCCCCTTGGACTTTTGATTCTCCTCCATAGTGAGCGCTTTACTACATACAGGCAGCCCCTTAGCCTTGGCAGCTTAGAGGTGCTTTATTCAATACTCCCTGGCTGCTTATTGCTGGGCATTCCTTCACCCCTGCTACTTGGGGCACCGAAGATCTCCCCCATAGCTGCCAGTATTGCTAGTCCTCAGTCTTATATAACACCTGGACTTCATTGCAGTTTACATTTGCAGCAGGGAGTGGCATGCACCCTGTCCTTTCCAGGGGGCTCCTTCAGGTCTCACAGAGGCCTCCTACACTGGCTCCACTTATGCTTTGGGACTGTATGCACCCTCTGATGGATATCTAATTTAGACTAAATGCTGGAGCTCATCTTGCTAAGTGGAAAATCATTATACTAACATGGGTAAATACGGCAAAGTGAAAGATGGCGCAAGGGATACTCCAAAACAGCATAAAATGACCGAATCCCAAAAATTCTTGAAGAAATTTTTAGCTCCAGCAGAGCAGGAGAGGTCGCGAGCAGAGTCAGACAGGCTAGAACAGGATGAGAGAGATGACCAGGCCTCTGATGCTGACTCTACTGTTTCGGAGAGTAACACTTACGCACTCCTAAAAACATTGCCCACAAAACGTGATCTGAAGGATTTAGCGGCTCAGATTAAAAGTGCGCTAAAGGAAGAAGTAGCTGAACTTAAGACTGAAATTGCATCCATTCATGCCAGGACTGAAACGATTGAATGCCGAACGGAGCAAATTGAGCTGTCTGTTGACTCACTACTTGCTGTGTCCCAACTGCAAAATAAAGCTATTCAATCTCTGTCCCGCCGGGTGGAGGACCTTGATAACAGAGGGAGGCGATGTAATTTGCGTATAAGAGGTCTTCCTGAAGCAGTGGAAGCAAACACCCTTAAACAATCAGTAACTTCATTGTTTAACTCTGTGCTCAATCTGCCTGACACCAATGAGATACACATTGAAAGGGTTCACCGAGCACTCCGTCCTAAAGGTCTTCCATCTGATAAACCACGAGATGTCATATGCTGCTTATTGCACTTTACGGTGAAAGAGGAAATCCTCTCTAAAGCGCGACAACAGAAGCTGATTAAAGTGGATGATGCTGAGGTCTCTATCATGCAAGATTTATCATGGTATACGCTACAACAACGACGTCTACTCCAACCCCTGACAAACTTCCTGAAAGAAAATAAAATTTTATTTAGGTGGGGGTTCCCGTTTAGCATCCAGGCCACTATTGCTGGGAAATCACACGTGATGTCAACACCTGAAGATTTGCGATCCTTCCTACAGGCTTGTAACGCTCCAAAGCTTGATCTTTCCGATTGGATTAAATTTGTACAACTACCGACACCAACCCTCTTGCCGCATCAAGACCCTTGGAAAGAGGTGGAATCGCCTAGGGCGAAAAGAAGTAGATCACGACAGACACCCGGAAAAGCACCAGGAAGCCCTATGCCATCTAACCCTGGGTGAAACCCCATAACAATGGATGGTGTTTCAATTTATTTAGCCATTTTTTTTCCATACCTTTTCTACTGTTTTGCTCCACTTAAACAAATTGTTGTTACATATTTTTGCTCCTCCTGAGCTCTGGCATTTTTTTCCTGCCTAGGTGTTACTGCACATGTTGCTCAACACCACCCCCCCAGCAATGGGCCAGACAAATTGTCTGACACTTGGTCTGCATCTGCAGAAGAGACGCCCATTTACACTATATGTGTTTTTCCTTCTGGTTTTTGCTCTGTATCCGCTCTTACTAGGAATATGTTGTTCCAGCCACTGCATTGTGTTTGATTGCACGCTATGTTTTAATTGTATGTCTATTACTTCTTTCTATAGATCCTACCCTGCTACCCCTCCCCACTCTGAGCCTGGAGGCTACGATCTCAGTGAGAAGTTTGTATTATGTGTTTCTATTGATATGTGTTGTTTGTATAATGGAGAGTAATTTGAAAATTATTTCCCTGAATGTGAATGGCCTAAATGTCCCGGAAAAGAGGAAACAACTGATAACTTTAATGAGGAAAAACAAAGGGGATATAATTTTACTTCAGGAAACACATTTTAAAAGGGAAGCTCCTCACATGCATAAATTAGGTCAGTACTCGCAATGGTTTTACAGTAATAATCCTTTACAAAAAACGAAGGGGGTTGCTATAGCTATTAAAAAGTCAATTGATTTCAAGGTTAATGATACTCTTGTGGACCCTAACGGTAGATATGTTCTGATAAAAGGCCTATTGTTTCATACTCCTTGTACCATTGGTAGTGTCTATTTACCCAACCTTAACCAAGCACAATACCTATCTAAATTACATGCGAAGATTTCTAACTTCTCAGAAGGGCTATTGATTCTGGGAGGTGATCTCAACATCGCCCTCGACCCCAAAATAGACACTTCCAAAGGTCAATCCCTACTGACTTCCAAGAACATTGCTCGGGCTGCTAAATCACTGCAAAACATGAGAGTCATTGACGCCTGGCGATTTCTTAATCCTACTGCTAGACAATACACTCATTTTTCGTTCCCCCAACAGAGCTACTCCCGATTGGATTATGTTTTCATCTCCCAACATTACTTGCATTGGCTAGTGCAAGCGGATATGGATAACATAACCTGGTCTGACCATGCAGCAGTTCATATTGTACTTAGCATACCGAACAAGCCGAAACCGGTCTGGAACTGGAGACTTAATGACAATTTATTGGATGATGCTGAATGTAGGGAAGAAATTGAGGGAACTATTAAGGAATATATCCCTAGAGTAGTTAATGATTCCACTTCGCAACAAACGAAATGGCAAGCGTTGAAATGCCTGCTCAGAGGTATTTTGATTAAGCATGGCGCACGCCTTAAAAGACAGCGCCAGAAGACACTGGACAACTTATTTGCCCAGATTCGACAGTTGGAAGCTCAGCATATTGCGCATCCATCGCTTGATAATCTCAAAGCCCTGACAGCAACAAGAACAGAATTAAGACAGATACTGAATGCCCAAAGCAAACATGCCATGCTCAAGCTAAAACAAAAGTATTATGAATTTGGAAACAAGTCAGGGAGACTGTTAGCTACGGCCCTGAAAAATAGACAAAATCTTTCGTATACACATAAAATTACTGACAAACAGGGAAACGTACAGATTTTACCGTCACAAATAGCTGAGACTTTTAAACAGTATTATCAGGACTTGTATAATATCCCCCATACTATGACTCAAACTACAGTGGAAGCGAGAATTGGAACTTATTTAGCAAAACACCCCCTACCAGGCATTGACGGTAATCTCCTTAGAGAACTGAGTGTCCCATTTCAAAAACAGGAAGTACTGACTGTTATCAAAAATTTAAAATTACACAAATCCCCGGGACCTGACGGATATACAGGAAAGTTCTACAAGGTTTTTTCTGCTCAATTGGCCCCTCTTTTTCTCGATTTTATTAACGAGATTGATGAGAAACATCCCTTGAATAAGGAGGCTTTACTCGCCTATATTACAGTCATCCCTAAACCGGGAAAAGATGCCACACTTTGTGGTAACTATAGACCTATATCTCTATTGAACATTGACCTGAAATTATATACCAAAATTATAGCACAGAGACTTAATCCACTTCTCCCACTTTGGATACATGATGACCAGGTAGGCTTTGTCAAGGGGAGAGAGGGCAAGGAGAATACCATGAAAATTCTTAATCTGATTAGTTGGGCGAAGGCTCATCGAACGCCTTCTTTGCTCCTCTCCACGGATGCGGAGAAGGCGTTCGACAGAGTTAATTGGACATTCCTCAAGCTAGTGTTAGAAGGGACTGGAATAGAGAAGCCTTTTAGGGATAAAATTATGGCGGTCTACTCGAATCCCTCAGCCAGAGTTCGGCTAAATGGTATTCTTTCTGATACTTTTGATATAACGAACGGGACACGACAAGGATGCCCGCTATCCCCGTTATTATATGTTCTCTGTATGGAACATCTACTGATAGCACTTCGAAATAATCCAGACATCTCAGGGATGACTATAGACACACGGGTATATAAACTTGCTGCATTTGCAGATGACCTCCTATTAGTCATAACCAACCCACATATTTCGATGCCCAATGCTATTAAGGAACTTGCGTTTTATGGCGAACTTTCCAATTATAAAATTAATATGGCTAAATCTGAAGCCCTTCCTATTTATATGCAGCACTCTTCGGTTCAACAATTAAGAGCTAATTTTAACTTTCAATGGCAAATGGAGAAAATTAAATACCTAGGTGTCTATATCCCTCATGACCTAGACAAAGTATATATTTTCAATTATAAACCTATGGTTGATACAATAGCTGCTTTGCTGAAAGAGTGGGACAAAACTCACTTCACTTGGACAGGTAGAATAGCTATTGTGAAAATGTCAATTTTGCCTAAGATATTATACCTGTTTCAAACTTTGCCTGTCTTAGTTCCCAAGGGATTTTTTCTTTCTCTTAATACAATAATTAGCAAATTTGTGTGGGCTAATAAACATCCTAGGATTGGCAGGCCTATATTATATCTACCTAAAGGAAGGGGCGGATTGGGCCTACCTGACTGTTTTTCGTATTACCAAGCATGTTTATTAGCGAAATTGGTTGAACATTCTAATGCTCATTCAATGAAACAATGGAAATGTATAGAGGATGATGGAGTCAAATTCCCTGTCAATAACATTCTTTGGAATAAGGGGAAACATGTGGCGCTCAACCTGAGAGGCAATCCGCAAACGTCAGCCTTAGAACAATTCTGGTACAAATTTAACCAAACATATCAGCTTATTCCGTACCCCTCTCCGCTATTTACCCTGAGTCAAAACCTTGATTTTCTGCCAGGGATTCTGGATAAGGGAATGGCTTCTGCATTTGGGATACGTAACCTACAGCTGAAACATATCCTTAAAACGGATGCCTCTATATCCTGTATAGAGGACGCCAAACCTAATTGGGAAGAGAGGGATCATTGGAGATATTACCAAATCCAACACTTTTTACAACTAAATCCAACGCTCCAACAAGCCAATCGAGCATTGACTGAGTTTGAAACTCTCTGTGATAAAAATACTGTTCCGCAGCATTTAATTTCATTGCTTTACAAGCTGATAATACGAAAGAAATATCCCCAGTTGCCACACTTCACAAAGACCTGGGAATCCGAATTACAGCTAAGTCTGTCAGAGGATGACTGGGAGAAAATCTTCAGACTCTTAGCGAAATGTTCTATAAATAACAGATTTCAGGAAAATTCCTATAAAATTTTATCGTATTGGTATAGAACGCCTACTAAATTATTCCAAATGCATCTGATACCAGATAACCTATGCTGGAGGTGTCATAAGGAGGTTGGGAATATTTCTCATATCTGGTTTTTCTGCGAGAAGTTGAAACCGTTTTGGGACAGCATACAACAGGCGTGTCGGGAGGTTCTGGGCTATCAGGTCGATCTCTCACCTCACTTGCTCCTTTTGCTTCATACTGAGCTCCCAGAACATACTTTCAAACATAGTCTGCTAAACCAATTACTACTAGCGGCAAAAATACTGATCCCTAGACACTGGAGAGAGGTCATTCCCCCGACCTTAGAGGAATGGATTGCGAATGTCAGGGATATTTACATTATGGAAGAATTGACATAATTTCTCACAATGAGAAAGGATAACTTTACATCGACCTGGCAGCCCTGGATCTCCTACTTATATGCACATGGCAAACTGTGAAACCACAGTAATATGCTAGAACGTTAGCCTTCAGGCTCTATCCCCAATCCCCCCCCCCCCTTCCTACCCTTCTCTTCCCTTTCTACTTGCTTTTGTCCTACGACATTGCTGGTACTAGTTCACTTTCAGAACTGTACTCCTGTTACCGTGCATGCTTACATATCTGAATGTTGACCAGATGTGATTTTTTTCATATATGTTCACTGTATGTTCACCTTTTCTTCATGAATAAAAATTTTCTTGAAATACAAAAAAATAAAAAAATAAAAGCTTGGTCTCAACCAGCTTTGTTTCTCTGGTTAATTTTCTCAGCAAGTGCTCAGAAGAAACTATCTTTGCTCCACACAGTCATTTCTCCATAGTTATGAGTACAGTCTTCTACATGTGCCTGTTCATTGCTGGGGCCTCCTCCAAGATTGAACTGCTTTCCAATGAAATGCCTGGGTGTTCCACTTACTGTCTGTCTATTAGCAATGTATCATTTTCTACAGTTTAATTACAGAGAGAAGAATATAGCAGTATGATTGCTGCACGTTTCAGCCTTAGTCTCATAACAGCATGCAATATTCTTTTGTTCATTATTATAAAAACTTGAAAGATAGAACCTAATCATAAAAAATAATATTAGAACATAAGGGGTAAATTGCCTCAAAAATACCACCAGTTTAAAAATAGTTTAATAGTTTAAACCAAAAGGCTTTACTGCATGAAAATAAAAAATAAATGTGTGTTAATTGCCTTTGCTTCTCTTCATAGCTGGAATAATACCTGCTAATGTAATCTGGTAAGAAAGGCACCATAGGCACGATACAAACATTCAATTAAAGGAGAACTCCTATTTGCAACAGCTGTGTAAAATGGTTTGAAACCAGAAAAATGCTGTAAAACTAAGTGTTAAATAAAGATTGTATTTCGAAAGATACAGTGTATATATTTCTCCTTACGTACGACTATGCTGTACATTGAGATTCTTGAAACCATCCATGCTTTTTGGTTATTTCCACTACTACCAATGGCCTTTTAACAAAGTTAGGTAAAATACCCAATATACACAGTATATTAAATATCTCTCTAGTCTTATAATCAATGGCCCAACAAAAATAAAGGTGGGCCCAGTGAGTGGGGCTGTTGCTACATAGGAGAGGTTTGCCATAAAAAATGTCAAATGGTATAACAGAATATTAGTTAAAAGAGATACTTACATAGTTTATCCATGTTGTTTTTGCTTATAGTTTTTTTTTGTTTTGTTTTGTGTTTTTCCTGGACAATACAGAAAATAAAAATGTATCCATTTCTTACAAATATTATTGCTGTCTAAGAACACAAAAAAAGAAAACTGTTTATATAAAACGTATATGCCAGGCTACATATAAGGGTTTGCTACTGGTAATCCCTTGTAATATTTAGAAACACACACATTTAAAATCTATTGGAAGGGTTCCATTCCAACACACTGCCTTCTTTCATTGTCATCTTTGCTGCTCAGAAAAGATGAAACAGTAGTGCTGAATCCTAAAGGCATGTCTGATAAAGAGATTTCACCTTTGATTTTGACCTTCTGTATCTCTGTGAGATCATAACAGCCTGGGGAGGTTTCTCCTCACAACTATGTATGCCTGCACCTACAGATGCTTTCTAGGTTAAATAAACAAGGTTTAGAAAACAATAAAAATGCACCCACCTGACAAGTGAAGATAAGTAGACACATACCTGTCTTTCAAGGAAAATTGAAATATTTAATTTACTTGCGCTGTGTTGTCAAGACTTATGTTCTGTTTTCATATGCTTTGCTTAGTGTACCTTGAGTGGGTATCCATTTAAGTACCCAACAAAAATACTAAAGCTAGGAGGCAGTGCTATACTGCTTATATTGTCCAGCTATCTAGGGTTTTGGAGAGATTTGGAGTCTTCTTTTAAAAACACTTCCTGTTCCAAAACTTTTTTTGTTGAAGTGAATATGTCCCATCAGGTGAAACTTCAACCTACCATCTGTAAATTATATCTATATTATTTATTTTTCCCCGCACCTCCTAACACATCATAATTGCCAAAAAAGAGACAACTCCATTAATTAATTGTACAAACAAGAGAACTATCAGAAGAGTTGTGTTGTGTCTTTTTTTAAGGGTATTACTAGTTCTCTTTTTTGTATAAACTACCATCTGTAAAGACAGCTCTGCTTTATATAAACCCTTGACACACACAACTCAATCTTAGTACAGCTGCATGCCATGTTGGAAGCCTTATGTAAGTAGGCTACTTAAAGGAGAAGGAAAGGTTAAAACTAAGTAAGCCTTATCAGAAAGGTCCATCAAAATATACCAGCAAACCCCCAAAGTAGTGCTGCTCTGAGTCCCCTGTCAAAAGAAACACTGCATTTCTTTCCTTCTATTGTGTACACATGGGCTTCTGTATCAGACTTCCTGCCTTCAGCTTAAACCTCATTGCCCTGGGCAAGAGCATGCTCAGTTTGCTCCTCTTCCCCTCCCCCTCCCTTCTCTGATGTAATCTGAGCCCAGAGCAGGGAGAGACTCAGGCAGGAAGTGATGTCACACCATGTTAATACTGCAGCTCCTATCCTAAACAAACAGAGAGTTTCTAGAGCTTTTTACTCAGGTATGGTAACACATTCTACAGAATAAATATAGCATTCTAGCTTGCACTATTGCAGCTAATCTATTGGCAATAAAATACCTCCGTAGCTTTCCTTCTCCTTTAAAGTACTGTTTTGTAATAGGCATAGTCTGTAACAGGTTTTGTGTCTGGTACATTTAACATCCCCAGCGTATCATTTGCTGTTACTCATGATCACCATCCTGTTGTGCTCCTGTGAATGCAAAAACTGTATTGATGCTAAGCATTGTGTAGCATGTTCCTTAGGTCAGTGCTTTTGTTTTCTGCAGTTTTACCTTCCAGCATGCACTTTTATGGGTGTCACAGCTTATAAGGGTCTTATAGAATTATACACTGCGACACCCACACTGTGCATGTGCTCCAGAATAAGCCTGGGAAGTCCTGTGCTACCTATGCTCATTGCTAGGCAGCAAGGCTTACAATAATTATGCATGCTTCCCAGAAACTTTGCACTAATATTGTTCAAGAAAATGTTCTGCACCTGCACTCATTTAAAAAATAAACTTGCTGCCAAGTGCTTTCTGGTTTGTAGTAACTGTACAGTATCAATTATACATATTCCAGAACAGCTTTGCTCTTTTTAAAAGCGTGGTTTATTGCTAATGTTTGGTTCTGCTAGGACCGTGGTCTATAGAAGGCACCATAGAAGAACTTAACCTATACTGTCAAAAAACAGAGTATATTTCAATGTTGCATAAAAGTGTAGGTGTGCTCTTCAATAAGACACTTGGAAAACTAGATATTTAAGCCTAAAACCCAGGGTTTGGGTAAAATTTACAACATCTCAGGTAAGTCAAACACACCATATTTACCCATGCCCTCCACTGATTTGTAACCATTAGAAATAAAATTCTAGGAAAGCATCTAAAATGGAATGGGTTGTCTTGCGGGCATACAGGAATTGTGTTTGAAGCTTCTCAGGTATATGCTGGGTTCCTGCTTTGCCAAACACATGTCCCTTTGCATGGCATACGATATTAAATGCTGTTTAACATATTAAGCATTTCTATGGCAAATACAACAGGTGAGAAACTCCCATTCATTAAAAAAAATACAAAATATATCTTGTCTCATACAGAACAAAGAATAATTATGACAATAAAAGTGCTTTTATTTCAGAGGACGCTGAAAAAGATCACTTCCTTATGGACATAGAACTCAGATCTGAGATAAAAGAAAATTAAGTATTTTAAATTGCAAAGATCTGGTTGTCTAAACCATAATGCATCATCACGGCTTGGTGCAACTTGCAAAATATGTTTTTCAAAAGATCACTATATGCCAACACGAAATTTGAAACAGCTCTCTCTGAAGACATTTAAATAACTTGCCCTGCCATGATACTTGTCCTGGGGCTCCTTGGAACAGAAATGATAGACCTTTTCCATGGATATTTTACCACTTCAAAGTTTATAGGTAATCTGAGCCATAAAATGTTAAAAAGAAGATTGAAATGAACTCATAAGTGTTTCCTCCCTCCAATAGAGAAACATGGCTTCTTCTGGGACAGTCATGAGGGCCAAATATTGATTCAATAAGCAGAATCCAGCAGCATTACATTTCTGCCTTTCTTTTTCTGGAACCAGGACATGCATAACAGTCTATGGCTCTAAGGGGCTGATTTATAAACATTTGCGATTGTGCTTTTCTGATGTTCGAGAAAAACAACTTCATTTCAAATATAGTTTTTATATGTTATTTCTGTGATGTATTAATATACAAAAACTTTGAATGGAAAACTCCACTAATTAAAACCGGTATTCTCAAGAAGTCAGTGAGAGTGTATCTGCAGCGTTCAAGCAAATTGATTTTCTGAAATATTAGAAATTTTGCCTTAATCAAAAATGAATGGAACAATGCAATTTTCATTTGCCACCAACTTTTTTCGGTGGATTAAAAACACATTTGCAAAAAAAAAAATTGCTTGAGTTTCTGATTTTTTTTTTCAGCCATTGCATTTTTAAAAAAGTTTATTACAAAATTCAGAAATGAGATGATGTGCTGATCATCAGGATTAGGTAGTTTGTTAAAGGACTTATTTCATTGTGCAGGATTTTTTCTTTACTAAAAAGCTCATCAGATTTTAGATGGCAGGCGTTTTATTTCTTTAAAGCATGAAATTTGCATTATATATTATACAGTATCAAGTTTAATAATATTATTTAGTATAACTAAAAAGTATAATAAAGTTAAATAATATAGTATAATCAGTGGCGAGAATCAGATATTACTGGGCCCCACAGCAGATTATTTCTCTGGCCCCCAGGTTAACCAGTTTTACCAATATTTATTTAAATTGTATATCAATTAGGACCTCATGGGGCCCCTATCCCTTCTGGGCCCCCCTGCAGCCGCAGGGTCTGCTTCCTATATAGTTACGCCCCTGAGTATAATTTAGTATAACTTAAAAGTGGGGAGGGCACATTTAAAATAAGTTGCATGATTTCTCTTGTTTTTGCATAATTCATAATTCAGTTTGCTTTTAAAGGGATTAGCAACATGACCTGTCAAGTCTGCATATTTTTTATGTCTCAAATCACAACATATCTTGAAGGATAATATTTATACTTCATGGTAGGCTAATTTGCTTATGGGTTTGCAAAATGTCACCTTAAAATAAATGTACTAAAGCAAATGAATGGTAGCACACAATCTCACATATGAACAGCCATAATTGTAAATACACTAAATATAGATTAAGGCTTAGAGTCTTAGAGGACCATTCATGCAAAGAGATTTCCTACTGAAACATACAAACTCCCAATGAACTACATGCAGACTCCAAAAAACATAAGAGCACACACACAAATCGGGCTGTAGACTTCTGTGCATAAACGCATACACAAACATATACGTAAAGAATCAAATAAATATACAAATATACACTAGCTGTCAAAATGATAGATGTTATTTATCTTTCCAGTGTCAGCCAAGATCCTTAGGGAACAATTTTTGATACTTCTTGAATACTGTGCTATGGAAAAACAAAAAATCCTTTGTTGCAAACTAATTCCATAGATGTCTCTCTGTTGCCAAAGAACTGGTAGCGAAAGATGAGTGGGGTGCGGAAGGAGGAAGTAAATTAAGTAACACTGGGGTTAAGTTATGACTAGTGCTGCAGGTTACTTTTTAATTTAGAATGAAGTGTGTGTTTTGGGAATGAGCCAAAATTACTGAACGCACACATGTGCCTAAACTGAAACAAAGAAGAAGAGTACATATATATGGGAGCAAGTTATGCAGATTGTGACTCCTGCATAATTTACAGCAGCTTGAGGCTGCTTCCTGTTTGCCCTTCATTGACAGAGGGGCTACAATGACCTGGCTTTGTCATGGTAAATTTGGTTACCACGCTAGGGAGCGTCATGCACACACACACCTCTGCACGAAATGCAGGGATTGAATGAATGTGAAAAATAATACCAGTGGTAAACACAGAAGTACATTAAAGCTCCTGGGTCTTCTGGCGTGCTTTTGAGATGTACGTAAGGAAATGGTTCAGTTGTTACATTTAAAAATATTGTGGTTTGTACAAGAAAATAGTTTGTCTGTTTTTTTCTTGCTTATATATGATGGTGCGCCTACTCTTTGAAAATGAGACCCTGTGGTACTGAAACTTTTAACTTATACAACATGATACTATAAGCTTAATTCACAATAAACGGAGCAATGTCCACAGTGCAAAAAAAGGTTGCAAAACACTGAACAGCAATCTGAGATTAGATCAAAAGTATTCTTCCTGCAAACAGTCTAAAGCACCTATACATGGGGGGTTAAACCGATTGCTGTTTTTTTAGAGTGGATTGAACTAGCAATTTGATCCCAAAGGATCACATTCGTTTGTGTTTGTGATTTCTTTAAAGTGGCTACCAGACAGTCATTCTCAATACAATGTTTTTTTACCTGCACCTGACTCTAACCCTCAAAATGTTACCACTATAGGGCCTGCACCCAACCCCTACAAGTGATTCTTGCTCTATACACTAATCTTCAGGAGCAGAGGAGGAGTGTACTTACCCAGTCTGACCCACACCCAACCCTAACCCACAATGGTTAGCCAAATTTAAACCCAACCCTGCCGAACCAGAGTTTTCGGGGGGTCAACTTACACACCGCTTCTTCATGGCATCTGGATGCCAGTCTGTAAGCTGCCTGGCTCTACTTTCTACTTGTTTACCTGTCCCTACCCGTAGCCTTGCTTTATCTGCTGTATTAAAGGGATTGGCTCAGACGCAGTGTATTTTGATTGTTATGATAAATCAGATGGGCACAAGAGTGCATTGCAAATAAGCCCCTATAATTGTAATCATCATCTAAGAGAAGAGATAAGAGAATGCATTTAGTGATGAAATAAAAACAGATGTAGCAAATAAAAAGATAAAAGGAAACAATGATGACGCTCTCAACACCCTTCTGCCATCTGTCAATAAGATTCATAAGTTGGAAGAGACTTCTGCCGCTCTCTTAAAAAGAGTAGAATAATTATCCAATTATCTGTATAAACTGTGACTCAGAACAAGATTAACAGCTGAAGAGTAGAGTGTCTACAGCCAATGTTTATTAATAAAGAAAAATATCTCACAGTTCAATAAACGCACATCAATTTATCAAACTGTAGATGAACTTCCAAATAGGTCTTTGCGGCCTTTAAGGCCTATGTCACCCAAGTGCATGTGCCCCTGATTAATACCATCCTATAAATTAAGTATTATGCCCCATGATAATTCACATATGACAACCTACTACAAATTCAACAACTGCTCTGCTCTAGACAGTACAGCAAATCCTATGGTTTTTTCCACAAATCATGACCTTGCATGAGAACCCACTGTGATTTAAGACAAGCTAAATCAATGATCATGGGACGTGCAACTATGGCGGAACCAGCAAGTTACACAGACTGTAAGTCAGGGGTGGGGTTCAGCCAGTCACAGCCTTGGGTATTACGCAGTGATAATAAATGCAAATATATTGCAGAGTATTCGTTTTTGGACATGTACAAGTATATCACACATTTATATTCCGTACCCATTTTAAGCATTAATAAATGGACGAGAAAGGCCATTACAATATAGTTCAGAAATCACGAAGTGAAAACTTGATTGAGTGCAGTCATTGAGCTGTTGCTTGTAAACACAATTATTCTGTTTGCCTTTTAGCTGCTCTGCAATCTCAGTTTAGTGAAAATGTCTCTTGACCCTAATCCTTGCTCAACATTAACTTGACATTCCTAATGCAAAGTGCTGATTTTACAAGCTATGGAGTAGGATGTTTAATAAACAATAATGATGGAGTTTTCGTTCCAACATGTAACTCTCACTCCTTTTGTTCCACTATGTCCATGAAATAGCTACCATGTTTCTTATTATGGCCTTGGCTGTGTCTTTCCCATTGCTTTACTCGCATATAAACAGGAATGTTGAGAACAGAAGGAAACAGCTTGTGAGACCTAAAAAAATGAGGAGATTCCTAATTAAAGTGTATGTGCCATAATCAGTGAAAAACTGACAGTATTTTTAAAAGCTGTTTTGGAAAATAGTGAAAAACACTGTAAGGCTCATTTACAGAGGAGCAAAAAGCTTTGCACCAATCCTTCTAACCTGAGGTGCAACAATTTCTTACACCTCCCTATTCAGATGTTAGGTACAGTCTCCTCTTCAGTCTGGCTGTGCCAAGTTCTGAACCTTGAGCCAACACAAATTGTACAACTAATGCTGTGGCTGCAAGTGCACCAAGTATGAGATATAAGTTGTGTGTATTTTGCCCTTTAGTACTCAGGCACTTGCTGCCATAGCACAGTAAATATGCAGTCTAGTACTTGTGTGTTATCTGGTATGAAAATTCATTCCCTAGTGTACTCCAACATAAATGTGTCATTATTTTACACCATTTTGGGCATGACAAAATCTATTGAAATCAATATTGGCAGTTACCATTTTTATATAATTTTTAAAGATATCCTTATAAATAGCTTATTCTGAACACATGATTTATAACTTGAAGAGGAACACTTGCTATCTCTGATCCACTCATCACCCTACCATCTTGCACCTCTTGCGTCCTCCTGCTGCTAAGGGTGCAGCTATCCCAGTGCAGCTCAGTTCTGCCTACCCTGTATCCATTAATTTCCCCCTGAAGGGTGCCTAGCCAATATAGGTGTCAGTGACAACTTTGAACCCCAAGCATTTGACTTAGCACAGCAACGACACACACAATTGCTTTCCAGTGAGTTAAAATTGTTTGTGGTCGTAAAGAATAGAGAATAGACTGTATCGAAAAGCAGCTAGAAATTAGTGCCAATAATGCACATTCATCTGCTTAATTATGTTCATTCAACTGCTTATTTGGAATGCTTATCAACAAATTTGGCATGCCAGGAACTTACTGTGGGCTTATTTCTCCACGTCCAAACCATGGATCTGATGAAATAAAAATAGCTTTAATATAATTATTTGAAATACTAAGATCTTTAGAAATATATGTCATTCTTCTCTACACACAGCATTGCCTTACCCCACATGTCCCATGTGAGACAATACTGTGTAATTCACTCTTTGTGAAGCACATAACCCAATGCAATGCTTAAATCCTGGGAGTGCGTGCTATAGAAGGTACTGGAAGTCGTGCATTATAACCACAGTCCAGAGGGGATTACAACCAAGGTCCAGAAGTCCAGAGGCAGAATATTTTGTTATGAATAAAAAAGTCAGGTTATAAAGGATAACATACCTCCTACTACTAGAAGGCTAAAATTAGGGTAGGAAAAGTTAGGGGCAATGCTATTAGTGGAGGATCAATTGCTTGGAGAGAGCAGTGGGTATTGTAGGCAAATGGAGAATAAGGGGGAGACATGTGGACTGACTGGGTTTTGATAGGGGTTTTCAGGGGTTGTTGTATAGACAGAGGGGGAAAGGGCAAGCAGGGGCTTCAGCAGCCACTGTGTAGACCAAGCGGGACGAGGGTTTACAGGGGTTTAAACAACTGCCATGCAGATTGAGCTGGAGAGTGGGGGGGGGATGTGTGTCTCATCCACCAGAACTACAGCACTTTACAATTTTCCCAACTATAATTAATACAACTATTAAAAGTCAGCTTGGAGTTCTCTGAGATAAAGAAAAGCCCTAGACATATGGCCTTGTGCTTAAATGTGACTTCTAATGGCCTATAAATTACCATACATGGTGTACATTGACCCTTTACCAATCATTCTCATTGAGATTGCCCATAAGTAGCTGAAAAAGAAAAAAAAAGAAAAAGACTTGAACTTGAAGGCACATGGGACTTAACTGTTGAATTAGTTTGCTTTTGATCCTTAGCATGCAGCTCAGATTCAAAAACAAATGGTTATGACCCATATGGCCCCACTAAGGTCATTGATTGGTTACTGACTGGTAACAGGTTAGAGAGCTGCAAAACAGCCTTTATACATTACATTGTTGGCTAACTTATTATATTGGAAACATTTTCTATTTTGCAAAGGCTACCTGTTTACCCAGTTTTTATTTTTACACTGAACAATTGCTTTAAAAAGATGCCCTTCTTATTTAATTTCTTCTTATTTACGTTTTTCACGATTTTGAC
The DNA here is from genome assembly GCF_017654675.1 of Xenopus laevis. Taxonomy (NCBI): domain Eukaryota; kingdom Metazoa; phylum Chordata; class Amphibia; order Anura; family Pipidae; genus Xenopus; species Xenopus laevis. Next base: position 60,308,177 of record NC_054377.1, on the reverse strand, counting down.
AGCTCAGCCCACAGTCCCGGATTGTTACTGAAGTATCCAAACTTTCTCTTTGATCTCCTGCGCTGAACAGCCAAAAAAAAGATACAACGTTTCTAAAACCAAAATGGCTTTTGCCAGAGAGCCCGGAATATGTGGTAGGTCCACTTAGATACTTTTGTAACAATTTAAGCTAAGCAAAGAAACTATTGTAACAATTAAGATAAGCAGGTCTCTTGGGGAAACTGTGACATGCAGCTTAAAGGGCTTCATTAGCAAAACTGTAATAACATATAAAAAGCCCTAGAAAATGTTCATAACCTTCAACATTTTGTAAAATAAACATGGTAATTAGGGGGTATGGCCACAAAATGGGCATAGCAAATATTTTTCTCCCTCTTTCTACTTCCAAAATGTCGGGAGGTATGCGATCCGACAATTGTGGTGGATATATAAATAAAGTGGAGAGCTTCCAGGTGAAAGTTTTCAAAACACCTTTTTTCTATTAGTTTACAATTATGGTTGTATAGTTAACCTCTGGTTAACCAGGATTTAGCCTTTTTCAGCAGGATTTAAGTTTGGCCCATTTTTTTTAACCTTTCCCTAATTTGCATATGGTTTGGATTGTTGGATTGGTGTGGGATTTGGCCAAATCCTTCATGAAAGATTCAGGATTCAACCAAATTCCAAAATAGTGGATTCAGTGCATCCCTATTCTTTATACAGCTCAGTGCATGACCCAAGGGGTTTAGGCCAAAAACCTAAGTATTTCAAGAATGTCCGTGTAAGGGTATTTTATGTACTGGCTGCTAGCTTCAATGGCAAATGATTTTGTACTCCTTCAGAAAATGAATGCTGTTTTGGTCTTATGCATATATATATATATATATATATATATATATATATATATATATATATATATATATATATATATCCCTCTAGGCTGTGCTACTAACTTGTATTTTACTGCGCAAAGATATTAATATATTATTAGATATTAAATGTATGTGTTTAATTCCAAGAACGCATTGAAGAAATTTAAGCTAATTATAAAATAACAAATCAGCAGTGGTCATTTGGGTTGCTTTTTTCCCATCCCCTTCCAAATCTGTTTTTTATTAACCTCTGTCAATGTGCTCTATTCAACTTGAGGAACAGCTCTGAGTTGTTGGGTGGATCTCTATATTAGAAACAGGGAACAGTAATTCCTTAGCAGGTTTGGATGTGATCACATATGCAATTACTCTTTTGTCGAAAGGCCAAGTTCATAAAGAATACTAATAAGACCACCTGGTAACAAAAGGCATTTGTGTTGTATGATTCTTCAATGGCCTGATTCAAACCTTTCCATTCCAAAGCCATTTGTGTGAACGACACCTGTCCCTTTAAGATTTTATTTAATGGGGGGGGGTTGGACAAGGCAACAAGGCTCAATGGAATATATTCACTGAATGCTTGGTGCAAAAGTAGGGACTCTGATAACAGAAAATATACTTTTGGAGCCCTGTTTATTTCCTATCAGAGAACAATACTAATATAAATTAAGGGGCTGGTTGTCCTGATTTCATTTTAATATACAACATCCTCCCTTGTCATCTGTTGAAGCAGCAGCTGCCCCCAGTCACCCCTGTAAAATGCTGCATTCCCATTTAATATATCATGAACAATTTTCATTGCTGAAAAAAGGCAGCTGCTGCTTGAAGAGGTGACCAGATAGAGTATCAAATGAGGATGACTGAAGTAAAGTCATCTACTAACAGCTTATGTGTAATATACTGTAAGGTTCACAAATATTTATTTCCAAGGAACTTCAAATATCCAAGTCCAAGATTTTAAACAACAAGATTTTAAACACATTTTTTTGCCATGCACAAACTGCGGCAAAAATTCACAGTGGAAAAATTTGCCATGACAAAAAAGTCGCCAAGAAAAAAAAACACCCAGAAATGCATTTAATGCATTTGGAGCGAGAAAAATTGTTGCATGCAAAAAAATTTTGACACCTGTTGACTTCAATGCATTTGCAAATTTTAATATGTTCCACAAATTTTTCAGGGACAGATTCACTCATCGGTAACTATCATGTGACAGGGGCAATTAGCACAGGACAAGGGCTACCTGAAGTATCCCTTAGTCCTTTCAAAGAGGCAATGAGAAGTGACTCATGGTTATTCCTATTATTTAGATCATTCCTACCAAGTAGTAGTTCAAAACATCTAGGGGCATCCAAGAGTTCTGCTAGAATTCACACAAAATGATACAAGTCCTGTGTCACAGTCCATAGAAGAATATGGAAAGAAAGCCATGTAGGTCTAGTAAATGTGTGTAGAGTATAAGTGTATGTAACACTATTTTGGGCTATTTAGACCAAACAGGGTTAATGTCCAGCTAGTAGTTAGAGCATGGGTTACATTAGACTGTAACACTTAAGGCAGGGCCTTCGCTAAGTGGAAGAACTGAAGCTGTAGCCAATCTTTAAGCCTAGGGAAGCTACTCCTTGCTACAAATCCTTGATGGAGCACAAAGCTGCTCTTTCTCTCTTCCCTCACTGTCTTACTCTCCTAGAGAGTACTAATAAAGATCTTAATCCTGTGACTAGCTGGCCTCGTTCACGGGCTCCCTGCTCCCAGACTCAATACTAGAGGTTCAGGTTCCCCTAGGGCAATATTGGTTTACTGGGCCTTCGTGTACCTAGGCACAGTGGAAACATCGAGATGGTTGGGACACCAGGAGCCAAAGAGGAAGATCCACCCCTTTCCAAGCACTTTATTAAAGTGTGGCAGGAAGTGGTCATAAAGCGTCTTGGCCAATAACTGGGATGCATAAATGATAAACTAGATACATGGGATTTTGCCCAGCAACTAGGAAAATAGAGCAAGGGTAGGGATTTAAAGCCATAGGATGTTAACCCTATTGGTCCCTACATGTAGTTCCCAAAATTGTACAAAACTTGTCCATCTTATGTTATTTCACAACCTAGTGCATGCAACCTTACAAAGCTTATGTCCCTCCTTATGCAATTTATAACTAACAGCTCAGCAGCCACTTTAAAGCTTATAGAATACACAATTTTGTACTAAAGCACTGCATATATATCAATAAAAAATGATTATGTTATTAAGGAGTTATAGAAGAAATGATGCCGAAAATAGCAGTAAAGCAGCCCTGCTTAGCCATATATTTCTAGTAAAACCGTAGCAAATATTTGAAAATCTGTCATCTTTGTAACAACAATCTTCAAAGACTGAGAATGTCCCAGTCCAATAAAATATGCTTTTTAAAGGGATTGTTCACCTATGAATTAACTTTTATTATGATGTAGAGAGTGATATTCTGAGACAATTTGCAATTGGTTTTAATTTTTCATTATTTGTGGTTTTTGAGTTATTTATTCAGCAAGCTAATTGCTAGGGTCCAAATTACCCTAGCAACCATGCATTGATCTGAATAAAAGACTTGAATATTAATAGGAGAGGACCTGAATAAAAAGATGAGTAATATAAAGCAGAAATAACAATACATGTGTAGTCTTAGAGATCATTTGTTATTAGATGGGGTCAGTGACTCCCATTTGAAAGCTGGTAAAAGTAAGAAGAAGAAGGCAAATAATTTAAAAAAATATATAAAAAATAAATAATGAAGACCAATTGCTTAGAATTTCCCATTTTATAACATATTAAAATTAACTTGAAGGTGAACCACCCCTTTAAAAAAGTCATTTTACTATGGATCTGATTTTCAATATGTTACTCTGCTCAGGCAAATCTGAATGGCATTATTCACCTCTGATTGGCATGAAGCACTAGTGGAATTTGCTTTTGCATATCTTGATATCAGAGCAAAATTGCTGAACTATTGCAGCCTGGAAGTGAATTACATAAAGGCTTTTCAGAGGTATAATTGATTTAATGTAAGAGACTACTAAGCAAATATACGCCATGAACACTTTCAGAGCAACAGTTTAAATATGCCAATCAGCCAAACACCCAGCGCTAAAGATATACTTGATGCTGAGAGAACTGTTTGCCAGGCTACTGCCCTTTCCGCCTTGATTAATGTTAATTCTGGAAAAATAAATCAAGTTCTTGAATATAAACACAGCCAAGAGGTTCATTCTGCAGTCATCAAGTTAAAGAGGTTCGTGCTGCAGACATTAAGTTGAATAGCTTGCCTTTGGGAATTTAAACTGTCTTTCATTAGACTTACTCTTTTTGAGGTTTTTTTTTTTTTTTTTTAAATATCTATAATATTCCATCTGTCATTTCTGATAAACAAAGAGGCTTTGAAAACTTCAGTATCATGTGTGCAAAGGAGCTTTGCTTAGTTATTCATTTTCACTATAGGTCAAGGATGCAATTACAGATCTTTAGACTGGTTTAAGGTAACAACATTTAAGCAAGAAGAAAGATATACTATGACTCTCTGGGCCATACACACAGCATTTACCCTACATTCTTTTCTCATGAATGTATTCATATCAAGATCAATGCCATGAAATTGGAGTTAAACCTATATACAGATACAGTATAGGATCTGTTATCTGGGAATCCATCATCCAGAAAGCGCCAAATTACAGGATGGCTCCATTTGAATAAAATAATTCAAATTCAAAACTTTTTCTTTGTAACAATAAAACAGAACCTTTTACTTGATCCCAATTAAGATATAATTGATCCTTACTGAAGGCAAAATAATCCTATTGGGTTTGAAAGATTTTTTTAGTAGACTTAAGGTATGGAGATCCAAATTACGGAAAGACCCCTTATCTGGAAATCCCCACGTCCAGAGTATTCTGGATAACAGGTCCAATACCTGTATATATATTCATATCCAGTAAACAAATGTGGGCACACCCATATATCTGCAAAATGCCAAAGTCGGGTTCATATGGCTGGTTTGCTAAATTAATTGTCCTTATGGTTCTAACACCCAGTTTCTTACAATGATAGCATGAGACATTCCAAGAAAAAAAAAAAAACAATTCCCAGTATGACTCTTACTACAATGTATAGTTCTGCAAAAGCCCCCGTGGGGGGGGGACAACTTTTGCCGACTTCCTTTTAAAGGAATTGTTCAGTATAAAAATAAAAACTGGGTAAATAGATAGGCTGTGTAAAATAAAAATGTATCTAATATAGTGAGTTAGTCAAAAATGTAATGTATAAAGGCTGGAGTGACTGGGTGTGTAACATAATAGCCAGAACACTACTTCCTGCTTGGTTTCCACTGATTGGTTACCAGGCAGTAACCAATCACTGACTTGAGGGGGGGGCACGTGGGTCATAACTGTTTGCTTTTGAATCTGAGCTGAAATCACCCTAGAAACCAGGCAGTGGTTTAAATGGGAGACTGGAATATATAATATTATAGGAGAGGACCTGAATAAAAAGATAAATAATATATTGTAACAATAACAATAAAATTTTAACATTGCAGAGCAATAGTTTTTTTGGCTGCCTGTTTAAAAGCTAGAAAGAGTCAGAAGAAAGAAGACAAATTATTTAAAAAAACTGAACAATATAAAAATATATTGTAGAAGAGTGTACCAAGAACGAGTTACATCATAATAATAATACTTTCCCTCCTGATCTGCAGCATAAAATGCTCCAATGCATTATAGTCCAATGAAACTGCACACAACCCAACAAATGCACCAGTGCATTTGTGTTCAAACGGCACTGTTATTAATGGCATTACTGTTTATCAGCTGCAAGTTGCATCTATTGATGTAACCCACTAAGAGTACCATTGGAATTCCAGGATTCAGTGCATGCCTTTACACATAATGAATCATATCAAGCTGGAGAGGCATATTGCCATTTGCTAGTTGCAAAAAAATCATGTACAGAGGCAATGTGAAAATGTGTGCACGATTTTGAGTTCATGTTAGAGTTTTGCATTTGCATCACTAGATAAGTTCTCTCATATAATTTCTGAATTTAAGTGAACAAATAAATAAAGCTGGTCCAATTTCAATTATTTCAATTTGTTTATAGATTTGAGGGGATTTTGCTAAAATAAAACATAATAAATAGTTACCCTTCATAGGAATCTTGCAATTATTTGCTTATTGCCAGCGCTGTAAAACAGCTGGGGGGTCCCGGGAGAGGGGAGGTTCTGTATGGACTAAGAACGAACATTTGTCATAATGTATTTGTTTATCCCCATCCTTGGATGCATAGATGTTGGGAGGGGGATAGAAGGTAACATAAATGGTTGCCCAAATATATTTTATGGTGAGTAGCCTCTGGAGGTCAAGTTTTGCCCCTGATGTAAAGCTATGAAGAAACCAACAAAAAAAGTGACAAAAAGCAAGGCAATGCATACATTTTGCCTGCTGTCATTGAGGCATACATTAGTTATATATTTTATGTTATATACACATCCATAAACAGCTATTTCATTTAAACATTTTGTTAGGAGTCAAAGTTCATACTAACAGTATAATGGGAAACATATTATCTGGCAGTGTGAGGTTGTTTTGCAGTTAAACACAGTATAATTTATCCCAGAATAGTTTTGTACTGGGTAAAAGATCTGGCCAAATATTGCATATCTAAAATATTTGTCTTTGTATTTTAGCAGTCATTATGTCCTATCCACTTCCAGAACTAGATCAATTTTGTGTGAACATTTGCAGAATAAGACATACATAAAAATCAATTTTTTTATTTTAATGATAAAACGTTTGCTACTGCAGTATTTTTCCTCCTAAGCATTATACAGGCATGCAGTATTTTACCAGGGAAACCACCATCCAGACTACATACTGCACAGTTTATTATTTAAATAAGCAATTCTTCGTTTTTTTAACTTCTCCCCTGTAATGATTCTTATACTTGATATTAAAGAGGCATTAACATTTTTTATGTCTTTATAATGCCATAAATTTATAGCACACCTAAACTAAACAAAATGTATACTTGAATAAATCCCTCTTGTTCTGAAAGCCATTAAGCTTGAGGTCATGAGTGTTAAGGTATAAGTATAATAGTACCTTATCAAATGTATGAAGGCCAAGGCAGTGAGTCTCATTTCCTACAGTATGCAAAATGCTAAATGAAAAAATTAGTGCATTTTGATATGCTTTTTTTAGCAACAATGCAGAACACTATCCAAGAATTAAGGTGATTTCTGAGTCAATATTGACATTGCGCAGCCATGGTGTTGGTGTTCTCTTACACGTCTTCTATTTGTTTGTTATTCAGCCAGCACAAAAGAAATAGGATGGTAGGGAAAATAGAAAGGGGACCCTAGACTTGATAGATGACGGAATACAAGGCAACATTGGGGCCAAAATGTTGAGCACACATGAGGTGTCATTTACTCATACCACGCACAAGAGTGAAAGAGCACAAAGGGAAGCAGAATCGTGACACCTGTGCTTATTCACTAAGAAATTGCACCTGGGGCATAGCTGTGCTCTGCACCTTAAGTACTGGGCTCTACTGCATCTGAATAAGTAGTTGTGAGTGAGGGTGTCTATGTGGGCCCCCATCCCTCTTCCATTCTTTCCCTCCCCCTCTCGCATACAAATGTCTCCCCCAATTTAAACTCTATACCATTGCAATATGTTGGATGCTGTGAAATGTTCACACTTACCCTGTTCTGTTAGGTACATCTGCACATATTTCAATAAAAAATAAGGAAATAAAAAAAAAACATGGCGGTTTGACCCATTTTTGTCATTTTGCTCCCTGTTCTATACCTATAAATGACACCTCTATAATTTATTTTAGAAATTGGGTTTTAATCTTTAGGGTAAGGTAAAGAGATTCAGGTAGATTTAGGAATAAATGCCTGCGGCATGGCACTCACGGCGCTTCATTTTCCGAAGTCGCCTGAAGTTGCCTCACGAGGAAACTTCGGGCGACTTCGGAAAACGAGGCGCCGCAAGTGCCATATGCCGCAGGCATTTTTTCATTCTAGCAGGCCGGAAGACAGGGGGAAGCAGTTCGGGGAGATTAGTCGCCCCAAAAAAGAGGCGATTAGTCGCCGGGCGAATAAATCTCCCCCCGAATCTCAGAGTGTGACATTACCCTTAGATATTACAGTAAGACCTTTTATCTGGAAAACTCCAGGTCCCAAGCAGTCTGAATAACTGATCCCAAAGCTGGATTTCCTTTCAGAATTAGATATCTCAACAACAGTGTCTAAAATTGCTTTCAGATGAACTTGCTATGCTAACTGTAAACTCACCGAGTTAAAATAATTTTAATTACTTCTGACTGCAGCTCACTGATATTTTCTTTTCTACTGAACCACTCAGACTTTATAGCTTTGTGCCTCACTCCATATGATCATGGTGCACGGCTGCTCTGACTTCTGCACACCAGGAATCTATCACTAACCCCTGTATTGCTCCTCTGTCTGCCTTGTTGTTTATTATGATTTACACATGCACAGTGGCACTGTAATCCGAGATATTTTCTGCAAATTAACCCTTCCTTAAAGAAACAGAACCCAGATTTAGAATAAATCGCTCCTTTTCATTCCCTGTCATGAATAATTTCAGCCCTGGAATGATGGAAACATAACATTCAGATCCCTATTCCCCTCCATTTCCTCCTGGAACACTGCTCTGAACACGATCTCTTTTTCTAAAAAGAAAAATGACTTGCTTCAGACTTCAGACTTAAGTAACAAAGTCAGAAAACAATGCTTTCCATTTACTGGCTGCTAAAAGTGCCCATAAACAGATCCTAAAAATAGCAGCTTTTCTTTTAAATGAATAAATTGTCTTCTCCTAGAGGTACAAATCCCATAATTCAACACATATGTGCCCATACAACACATATTTTCTGTATCTTAATCTCCCAAATCAATCACTGTCCTCAGAAAATTGTAATGATCTGCTCAAGGAATGTCTTGTACTGTAAAAGCATGCTGTTAAGCACCAGGTAATAATGTATTAATGTGGGTGTTATTTAGATTGTACATTACTGTTTTAAAATATTTGTATTTCTCCTTCCCTGCTTTTTGACCTCTGATTAATTTGACATCACATTTTAAAGAACTGTACACTAGTGTTTGAAAGAGTTTGTCTAATGGAATAAGGGTTAAGGCATCCCGTATGCTCACTGACTTCACTTCCTCTATGGCTGAGGCTTCCCCCTTCCCATATTTTGGCTAGTGTCCCACTGGCAGAGTGTCTGCGGTTGGCTGGCAGGCAACCGAGGGGGTCCCTCCTGATCTATAAATAAGCCAGTAGAATACAGAGAATTTGTGATCAATCATGTTTTCAGCTCAGCAATATAAATTTGCAGACACAGCTCCTATAGCAGATGTATAGAAGGTAGTGAGCAAGAAAGTAAAAGAGAGCAAAGGGGAGTAAAACATTAAGACATTAAGGCATTGCCCTCATCTGTGTAGTTTTATATTTCATACAATTTATCTTCCAGTTGTAAGGCTAATGCCACATAGGGCTGATCCACTGGCATCTGCTCTCTACTGTGTCTGCACCCAGAGGCACATCGCCAGCCTGGGTGCAGACACATGTTCGAACGGGGCTCATTTATCAACACTGGGCAAATTTGCCCATGGGCAGTTACCTATAGCAACCAATCAGTGATTAGCTTTTTGAAGCCAGCTGCAAGTAGGGCAATGAATGCAGCAATCTGATTGGTTGCCACTGGTTACTGCCCATGGGCAAATTTGCCCAGTGTTGATAAATGACAGTGTCACCGAATAAATTTTGGTATCAAAACGTTCAGCTTGCAGTTTGTATCTGAAACATTCAGTGTTTTTTTAAGCAGCAAAACCAATAGACAGCCATCTTAAAGGGGTTGTTCACTTTTAAGTAAACGTTTAGTATGTTATATAATTCCCAAATCTTAACTACTTTCTTTCAATTGGTCTTCAGTTGTTTATAGGTTTTCAATTATTTGCCTTCTTCCTCTGACTCTTTCCAGCTTTCGAATGGGGGTAACTAACCCCTATAACCAAAAAACTATTGTAAAGCTACAATTTTATGGTTATTTTTACTTTTTATTACTTTTCTTTCTGTTCAGGCCCTTGCCGATTTACTTATATTCCAATCTCTTCATTAAAACTGCCTGGTTGCTAGGGTAAATTGGATCCTAGCTGAAATTCCAAACTGGACATCTGCTGAAATAATTAAAAAAACACAAATAATTAAAAATGAAGACCAAATGCTAAAGAATATCACTGTGTGCATGATGCTTCATTTACAGGTAATAGCCATATTTAAAGAAAATGAACAAGCAACAAACCACAGATGATACTTTGCTATAGATGTCAAATGCAGACTCATTTAACATTCCCAATCCCCCAAAACTTTAATCATCTATCTAGAATTGCTCTGACTGATGAACAAGCATACTACACCCCCTTTAGACTACTAAAGAAAAAAAAGACAATTATATTTTATATTTGTGCCACTAAAAACTCCCTGGTTTTTCAAAAACAAGTGCCTGTGGAATTGAAGAAAGTATTAAAATTATGTTTCCATTGGTCTGTTCTGTTTTGTATTTCCAAAATGATGCACATTTTATCTTTGAACACCTCTGAGCTGGTTAGAAACTGGTTAGAAGCAGATCCAAGCTTTACTCATTTGCAGCAAGAACAAAAGTTCTTACAGATCTGATTATATAATAAACTTAAAAGGGTAAATACAATATCTATTACTGGATCCTGGCCTGGACAATCTCTTATATAATAAACTACTGATTTTTTTTGGTGATAAATTGTTATTTTCTCCAAAGAAAAAACATACTCTGCACACTCCCCAGCAGTTCAAAATCCCAAAATCTTCAATGATTCCAAATACTACGTACCAAAAGCTTTCCATTACAGTTTTTTAATGGTACTAGTTATGTATTTACTTTTATGGCACTAATGATGCCTGTCTTCATATCTGTGTTCTTTCTTTTCATGGCTTTGTGTATTTTTGGATGATAACAGCTGTTTTATGTAGAAATCACTTGGAAAATTGGAAAGACCCCAGGACTATTCCACACATCAGTTTATCATTTAAAAGTCTTCCAGAACCTTGATGCAATAAATGTCTAAACCATGCATAGAAATCTTAAGACAAATGCCATGAAACCTCTCACAAACATCTTTGTGTCAATCTGGTAATGTCACTTTAGTCATTTTTATTGTAAATTATAAATTTGCATTACTAATATTATGTACACACGCCATGAATAAGGTGTAGAATATTTCCCTATAAATGATGCTTTGAGATGTTATCAGTTATAATTGATATGGTTAGTAATGCCGCTTGTACCACATGACCCATAGAAACGTGTATTTGACCCAATCTGGGGTGCATTCCTAACAAGTCTTCGTTACACGTCAGTTTGAGTACCATGGCTTGTACAGAAGCACTCAGCCGGTTGCATAATTCAAATATATGCAAATATATTTAAATGTATATGGTCATTGCAGGCTTATTTATATAAACGCTGGGCACATTTGCACATGGGCAGTAACCCATAGCAACCGATAAGTGATTGGCTTTTTTCAGCCAGCTGCAGGTTGAACAAGGAAAACAACATTTCAATTAGTTACCATAGTTTACTGCTCAGGTGCAAATTTGCCCAGTGTTTATAAATGAGCTGAGGGACTTCTATTATTCTAATATTTTTACAGTATGGATATATTTAATGCCCTGTAAGTAATACTGGTTTGATATTACTAAAAGATAACATAACAATCTCATAAGTATACAATTGTGATGATTGCGGCATCATTTACTGTATGTATCTTAAAGAACACTGGTCTAGAATATCAAGAGATATCAAGATATCAAGTGATATCAAGCAAACACATCATGAAGACTAGCAGTTTTGAAATTCTGCCCATTTATGAAAAGTTTCCTGCTAGTCAGAAAAGCTATTTTAATACTAGAATCTACAGTTAGTATAGATATTGATATATGTAGTATATCAATATCTATAATATATATATATATATATATATATACACACACATATAGTTTAAAAGAACCCGCACTCCAAAATCAGTGAACCATCATATCTTACTATTCAGCACCCAAAGTAGTAGAAGACTCGTTCAGAGTGCAAGGGTTTGGTAACAGATGTATATATAATGTTTGAATCTAAAATGTCTGGGGTTTTTTTGTTTTTTTTTACAGAGCAGTAACAATGAGAAAAAACAGTGCATGGTAACTGTATTTATTTTGCTCAGGAAATCACCTGTCTGTCATCATTGATAATAATCCTAACTCTTAAACCTATATCAATATTCTATATCTATATAAATATCTAACCTAATTTTTAGCAAAAATAAACTCTATGAGGCAGATTTATCAATATTAAACAATTCTAATTTTCTTAAAGGAAAACTATACCCCCCAAACAATGTAGGTCTCTATAAAAAAGATATTGCATAAAACAGCTCATATGTTAAACCCTGCTTCTTGTAATTAAACCATTTTCATAATAATATACTTTTCTAGTAGTATGTGCCATTGGGTAATCATAAATAGAAAATTGCCATTTTAAAAAATCAGGGCTGCCCCCTGGGATCATACAATTCACTGTGCACACAAACATACCAACAAACTATACTTGTTAGGTCACATGAGCCAATTAACAGACAGAGTTGTGTCTTTTGCTTCCACACTTCTTCCTGTTACAGTTAGAGTTGTAGTATTTCTGGTCAGGTGATCTCTGAGACAGCACAGAGACCATCACGAAATGGTGGCTCAAGGCAAGAGATGTAAAAGGGCAATATTGACTTAAATATATATTCCAGTTTGGTAAGATTCTTTAATATGCCACTTAATATGAACTATCTGTTGCTTAAGCATTCATTTTGGGGGTATAGTTTTCCTTTTACTCTTGTATTTATTATTTGGCACTCAAAAATTCCATAAATTTGCATTTACTCTGACCTACACACTTAGTTTAAAATGTGTGCACAAAACTATTTTTTTTGCGCAAATAGCTGAGAAGGAATTAGAGGGAACATTGGTTAAAGGGTATCTAAGCTTTCTTTTGTCATTACATTTGGGAGGGTGCTGATCCCTTCATTACTGTGCACCAGGCATTCGACTTCTGGAAGGCCGGGTCAGAAAGTGTGGAGCAACTCTATGTAGATTGTTCTTTACTCATTTATAATTTGTCACTCAAATTTTATTTTTGACATTTTGAATTTAACTTTATTTTTTATTTTGAAAAGAGCACTGTAGGGACCCATAGGGTTAACAGTGCCTATGGATGTAAATCCCCTAAAAATGCTATTCCCCCAGTTGCTAGGCAGAAACATATGCATCTTATTTACATATCGATGTTAGTGGCTTGTAGAGTTGGTGACCACTTTCTATCCCACTTCAATTTAGTGATTCAAAAGGAGTGGTTCTACCTCTCTGGCCTCCATCTTCAGACTAAGGTGGATGGATCTGGGGAGCCTGGTTTCAACTAGGCACAGTAAAGAGTTCTGTCATAGAGGGACAGCCCGACTAGAGGAATTTGGGGAACAGGGTTTAGTCAGATACAGGACTAGCAATTGTAAGGAGTATGCCTCAAGTATTTGCAAAATAAAAAATAAAAAAATTGCTGAAGGGATTCAGATTTTGCATATTGCTCCCTGGACAGATTCCACTGGAACAATCCAGACCACTAGCTGGTAGCATTAAAGGGGTGTTCCTACAGTTTCTTCTGGACTCCCTTGAGGACATTAGCACAGTGGTGTCACAGAACCCTGCTCTCAGTCAACATAGGGTTGCATCAGTTTTTTCGGATTGCGAAAGGTGCCCATAGACTTTAATTGTTAAAGAGGGTAATGCTTCTTGGTAATGAATAAGCAGTCAGTTAGATCAGCTGATACTCTGACTCTGAAAGAGAGCTGCTACTCATATGTCTCTAAATTATAGTAAGGCTACAATTTTTATATATTCTTGTTCATTTCCACTGTACCTCCGAACCATATCTTATGATGCTTTACATGTTATAGTGTCATCATAATTCCTACTTTATAGCTATTTTATAGCTATGATTCTGAAATGCCATAATTAAATGAGATCCTATAAAGCAATTATAAAAGCTGCTCCTGATGCTGCTGTTTAGCAAGTGCATGCAACTACGTTGAGGTTCAAAAATGATCCCAACAATTACACAACCACCTACTACATCCTTCATGCATATATTGAGAAACAAACCTCAGGTTCTAAGTATGAACAAGGCCACTTGAAGTTACCTGGAAGCACAGAGGGTTTATTCATGTGGTGTGTAAATTACTCTGCAATCTTACAATTTAGATGCTTTACCTTTTTATCTTCGGTGAACCTAAATTAAGACATGTCGTAACTCAGGAAAATAACAGAAGGGTGCGTTTCTGTGGAACCACTCTGTCATCATAGTAATTTACTATAGAATTTAGAGCCTATGCTTCACAGGTCAGGAATCATCCTATACGGACTTGTAAGGGACCAATAGCAAAATTAGCACCATTTAGGGGAAAATGTAACAAAAGGGAGAGCAAGATATCAGGTCGCACTTGAGTTTTGAAAGTTGAGCATAACTTTTGTTCACTTCTAAAACAATGGCATGTAGAGCTTTTTAAACGTGCAAGGGACTTATTTTTAATAAGTATTACTGGGGCAGGGACTAATATGATTGATAAATAATATCTTTGAATAATGTGTTGGCACTGTATAAATGAAAATAAATAGGAGTAACAGTTTAACCCAGATAAAATGTCAGTATAAATCCATATCCAGAAAAATCAAGATAAATCAAAGCATTAGGACAATAGAGTTATATTAGCTACAAGGGGAGGCGCTAAATAAAGATACTATTGATAAGGTATCGCTCCACTTTTAACACCCATTACATGCCCCGCATATGTTGCTAAAAAAAAAAATAGAATATCCCCCATTCCTTTCGACATACTTGGTATTGGGCCTTCCCTCTTCTTATCATAGAAGATCTATCAATCCTCTAAGACATTCAGAGAGTTGCATGATAAAATCACAGAAAAGCTGTGAAAAGTATGTGGTTAAAAGAGATGGAATTCAAAAAGAAAAAAAAACTGATGTGAACACTTCCTGAAAGCCTTTACAAAAGCTAAATAGCTTCAAGAAACACCCTAAGGTGTAAGCAATACCACTCGTCTGCTAGCAGTGTTGAAATCTACAATGACACGGTGTTTATGCAATTTCCCTCTATTACTAGTTTTTCTGTTCCCAAATGTGGAAGGGCGTAAAACACTTTAATAATTAAAGTATAGGTGACCATTGTGGGGGCAAGAGAAGCATACTGTAGTGGCATATGAGAAATAAACTTGCTATTAGGAAGGCAGCCTGTTACCCCTCTCAGCATCAATATTGGCTGTTACAAATAGAGAAACCATGGACTTGGTCAAAGGAAATATCACAAAGTCAGGAAATAATTAAGAAAGAGTAACAACTGGAGGAAAGGGGTATGGTTTGGTGCCAGTGGCTATAACCCACCTGTATAATGGAAGTAAGAGACATTATGTCAGCAACCTGACATTTTATCTAACAGCACTATGGAAATGTGCCCCAGTAGTGATCTAAAGCAATGGACCAATCCAAGCAACCTGCAAATTGTCTGCCATAATTTATTGTAATAGGACATGATTATCCTTTATTAATATTATTAATAAAAAAAAAAAATAAGCAAATTGACATTAGAAACCACTAGGATCTTTCCTTCACTTTTCCTCCTTGACCTCTTAACCACCACTTTATATAGCAGGGGATGGCATTCATTTAGGGAATTTAAAGTTTTTACTTTTAAATTAATTTGAAAATCAAGAAACATGATCAGGTTAATTCACCAGGGAAAAGAAAAAAAACCAAAAATAGCATTGTTCCATTCATTTGTACAAATTTGACTGTTTATAAAACATTTAAAAAAAAATAGTTTGAATTTTGGAAAAACACCTCCTATTGTCTTGTACACATGCTGGCAATGTTATAGCTGTTGAAAGTCTTCATTTGAAGCAGTCACAAATTCTTAGGATTTATGGGTAGAATCTGAGAGGTTCAAGTACTATACTGTAACCTTTGACATTCTGTTCATCACCTGGTTATGCCAACTAAATCATTTTCACTGATATAAGTCATAAAACAAAGAATGCAAGATGCTACATGATTTAAAAGGATATTATACTGGCCAATCATGGAATTTTAAATAAAAAAAAAAGGCTATGCAGTTGCCTCTCTCACTGCTTAATAATGATAAAATCAATAGAGTTCTCTGTTATCATGATGACATATTTGCTGAGAGCAGTTATTCATTTGTGTTGATCCTGGGTATATTATGAAAGCAGCATTGCAGAAATATTAATGAGAAAATAAACAAGGTTCTTTTAGCATAATAACCTGTGTCTAAGAGAGGGTATATCTTGCCTTTAATTAAATCTGTTAGGTTTTGGTATAGAAAAAGATTGTTTATAATAATATATAAAAAAAAAATCAGGAAGACAGGTGAACGTTTTCATTTCTTGCTAAAATATTAAGATATGTGATATTGCATATTACATTTCCCAGCACAGTTCAAAGGAAACCGGTTTCCTCCTACTTTGCTTACATAGCCCCTATCTGGAGTTCTCTCCATATGCTTTTCTTCTCTTTTCTCATGCTGTTGGTTCTCTCTAGTCCTGTATACTGCTTTGAATTTACGTCTGATGGGAGAATGTTTTGAAAACCCACTTCTGTTTCTGTACAATAGTAGTTTATAAAACCTGCCACTCTCCAGCTACAGAACATGACCTTTTGCTCTAACAACTCTTTACTTTCAAATATCTTCCTGTCAACCACTATATTAAATCCCTTAATGCTGAACATGGAGCAGATGAATGCATAGATAATGGGGTATGGAAGCTATGAATGCAGGGAAAGAATATTATGCACTACATTTAAACCAGTATACAGTTCATTAGTACAGAACAATGCTTGCAGAATACAGCGAAACATGAGAAACACATGAAGAGAAATATATGTCAATATGTATTGAACAGAATTTAGACATGATAATTATGTCCCTTTAATAAAAAGGACAAAACAGAGGGGAACATTGAATAGGTTCAAATATTTTAGTATTTACCAGTACCTTAGCATTATATGTTCCTCTCTGTTCTGTCCTTTTTTATGAAAGGGGCATAATTATCCATAATTATCCAATTAAAATACCTACAGTACATCAGTGACAGCATTTTTTCTTACTCTCACATTTTAAGCTATCACTTAAGGACAGATTTATTTAATTTGGAAAAAAAAATCAAAAAATCTAAATTTTTAATGTACTGTTATTTAAGAAAAAGCTCTAAATTGAAAAGCTCAATTGCTTAAAAATTGAAAAAACAATTAGAAAGCAGTGAGATCACATTCTACCCTTCAATTTCAATGAGTCTGTCAATGAGTTGATTCCATAACCAAAAATGCACTTAATACATCTTGCAAATTTGAGTGTTGGAAATGCAAATTAAATTTTTGCTGCTATCACATTAAATCATGGTTAGAAGGCAAATACACATTTTGCTAAACCTGCCCCTATGGGGCATATTTACTTAGCTCGAGTGAAGGAATAGAATAAAATATTTTTTTGGCTACTTCGACAATCGGATTGGCTACTTCGACCTTCGACTACGACTTCGAATTGAACTAAAAATCGTTCGACTATTCGACCATTCGATAGTCGAAGTACTGTCTCTTTAAAAAAAACTTTGACCACTTACTTCGCCACCTAAAACCTACCGAGCACCAACGTTAGCCTATGGGGAAGGTCCCCATAGGCTTTCTAGCCAATTTGGGATCAAAGGAAAATCGTTTGTTCGATTATTCCTTCAATCGTTCGATCGAATGAATTGCGCTAAATCATTCGACTTCGAATATCGAAGTTAAAGGATTTAACTTCGAGGGTCGAATATCGAGGGTTAATTAACCCTCAATATTCGACCAATAGTAAATGTGCCCCTATGTGTTCAGCCACTGTGTGATTCTGATATACAATGATGTCAGTTCCCCCGGAATTCCCAGGAGTTACCTGGTATTGGAGCCCTCCCCCTACACTACTATCATTATAGGCTATTCCCCCAGTTGTTTATAATTTCCTGATGTGTGTATGCGCAGTGAATAATTTACGATGCAGTGTTAGGCCACACACCAAAATCATGATGCATGTGCTGAAGATCCCCCAATTCTCTGCATATTGACTTGCTGATGATCAGTAGATGTAACACCAGGAATTAAAATGTGTGCATGTTTGTGCCTGTCAAATAGCTAAGCACTCACTTCCTTGCCCCTTTATGGTCTCCTTTATACCTGCATTATGTGCCAATTGGTCTGTTTTGTCTGCAGCTTAAGGCCCAGGGTGCAGAACAGTCTGGTTGAAGGGAACCCTGTACAACCCCTGGACAGGTGGCAAGGACAGGGCTCCCTATGGATGATGTGCCTTTAGGCTCTCCCAGTTGAGAAGACACTGCAGATCACCAGCATTGGTGGCAATGTCACTTGCATCTTGTTTATGAAACTGGCAGGTACACATTTTGGGCCTACAGTTATTCTGGAATGATTGTTGCATTGTATTTAAAACATGGCAAATTGCACCGACATATTGCCCCCCTGCAATGAGCAAGGGGAGCCCCCCTGCTCATTGCAAGGTAGCAAATGAGCCCTAAGATATGTACACTCTGCAAAAAACTTGTATTGAAGTTGCAATGGAATTATAATTAAGACTATACCTGAAGTCTAGAAGTGGTAAAACTGGGTAGGCTGACAACCATTTTGTTGCACTAAAAGATTCAGTGTGACTCAGACTTGAATGACTGTAGTGTGAACAGGTAGTTCTAGAGCTAATCTACAAGGACCTCGGCGAAAGAACAACATTTTGACACTGCTATCCAAAAGAATAAGAGAATCAAACATGATTTAAATTATTTTCCAATGTCATTTGCTGGAACATCCTTCACCTATTGTTTGTTAATTTGAGATAAATTACAGACACTGCCATCATTTAAGTTGCAGGGGATATGACTGTATAAGAGATAGGGCAAAGCCTGAGGCACAGTGAAGTAAAACTACTTTAAAAATTAAGTAAAAAAAAAGTAAAGAGACACCAGTGTTCCCGACCAGATACAGATTTTACTAAATATTGCCTGAGAAATAAAAACAAGCAAATTAGTATGGTCACAGTTCGGATTCCCAGAGAAAAGAAAGCTCATGGATAATCCACATGACACAAAAGCACTCCACACCCAGAAGAGATGTCACAAAAAACTGACAGCCAACTAATCCAGAACTGAGATTGAGGCTTGTGTGCAAATCCAAAGATTTTATACACAAGATAAAACAGCAACATCATTCCAGGGCAAGTCAGTGCTTTGTCTCATGGGGAGCCCTGAGCACAGTGGCCTAGTTCATTAAATTACTTTATATCCAAGAGTCAGTTGGTGTTTAATATTGAAATGCCTGCCCCAGGATGCAGATGAAGAATGTCTGGAATTAATACACTATCAAAGTCATTAGGGATCATCATTTTCCCATTAAACTTTCCATGCGCAAGTTTCAGGATCCGTGATAAGATACCAATTACTAAGCATCAGATACACTTACAGAGTTTGCAACATTTCTAGATTTCTATTAGCGCTGACTGCCAAATACAGATTGTAGAAGACAAATGGATTTGAATGATACTGCACTGAATCCCTAAAAAAACAGCCTGTTTCATGTGGTTTCTATATAATCTGGCAATGCGAGGTTTACGGGAAATGCTCACAGCCAAAACATTTACACAAACCATCTTATCTGCAACTCAGTGTGTTTTCAATATAAAATAATGCTTTTTTTTTTACCCTCTATACCAGACATATAGGGAGTAGTACCTAGTTGTACTGTAATGCATCTTCTTTTTAAACAAATATTGTCCCATAAATAAGACTGACTCAAAAACTGGATTGTCTTATGCAAAAAAAATGTTTTTGAAAGTAGACCAAGCTTTAAAGAGCTAGATCTGGTGTTGGAATAAGGGTTGTATGAGTTGTCTCTGGTATGAGTAGAATATCCTCCAGTATGGCTGAGTTTCTGAGCAGCTCCACCAAATATAAATAACCTAAAGAAGACCTTGGTTGGTGGGTAAAAAGGTGAAACCCATGCAGTAGAGTTGCTTTGCGTGCACAAGACAGAGCAATTGTCTTGAAGCAGGGGTGCTATATCTGCTGCAGCTGAACCCTAACTTGAATTTCCTTTAATCCTTTATCATTTTTCTCACTTAATTTCCTATTGGAGAATTATTATTACAGTAATTATGCAGTGCAGGACCCATTATTTTCAACAGCCATAAAATGCTTTAAGTACTTGATTAGCACTTTATGCACATATCAGATATATTCTGTCATTCTCTTTAAGAACACTACAAATTTGTACTCTTAGGCCTAGGGCTCAGGTAGGAATTTCAGATGGTTTACTTGCTCCATATTCAGCAAAATATCCAAAAATACCCCATGCTGCTTCCATGGCATTAGTTGATAATTAACAAATGTGCCAGCACTGGCGCTTCTAAGGAAATTGCCAGCTGAAAAGATTCAGATCTGTATTTTCAGGTCCTTCCATGTGGTTGACACCGTATATACTCGAGTATAAGCCAACCCCAGTATAAGACGAGGTACCTCATTTTACCTATGAAAACTGGGGAAACTTATTGACTCGAGTAAAAGCCTAGGGTGAAAAATTACAGATCAACCTGTTCCATTGCATACTATATGCTTGCTATATAAAACTGTGCAGATGAAGCAACAAATAACTAGGTTGGACGTTTTTATTTTAACCAGTGACTAAATCACCTTTCTTTTGGTATCCAAAAACAGTGCCAGAGATAACAGCAACACTAAGCTAAGGTGCTACTGTCCCATCCCAACATGCCAAACAGGCCCAGGACATGAGAAGCCCAGGTCTCAGGGCAGGGTATGTCCCCCGCAGCTGCACCTGAGTAACATAAGAATAAGGAGCCACTCACCTGTCAGAGTCCCCTGGGCTATGCAATGTCCCTATAGGCAGCAGGCAGGAGTTGATGGCAGTTAGCTCACAAGGGCCAATTGTCTGCTGAGAGCGCCCATTTACTTCTTCTTGCAGCCTCATTCATTGCAGCTTCATTCCCGCCCTGGCTCCCCCTCACCAGGGTCGGACAGGGGGGCATGGGGCCCACCGGGGCTACTGGCCCTGGTCCCCCCCTGCTGCTCCAGCGTTCCAGGTTCCCCTGTATGTGTGCATGCGTGTCAGTGCGCAGTGCAAAGCTAGTGCGCATGCGAGCGGCGCACTACTAGTGGGAGGACGGGGCAGCTACGGGAAGATCTGTCCGGGAAAGGGGAAATCGTCACTGTCCCCTCTGTGGATGCCCATGTACCTAGCTAGGTAACTTTTATACTGACTCGAGTATAAGCCGAGCTAGACTTTTTCAGCAGATTTTGAATGCTGAAAAACTCGGCTTATACTCGAGTACATATGGTAATTCTACGGTAGATACCAGTTTCAGTGGTTTTGCTTACCGCTGAAGCCTTGGCAATATGACCCTTGTGAGTAATGTATTATACTTCCATATCTGTCATGGGTTAGCCAGCAACATGCAGAAAGTAAGATACAGAAACAAATAAACAGCAGCTTCATTATTTAACAACACTAAAGCAAACATTACTATGGGTTATTTTGTAGAAGGGGTAATACAACCAACAAACTAATAACTTCAAAGCGTTATACTGTGCAATATATGATTGAAATACAGTATATAACCATAACCATTTTTTTTTTTTTTTTTTTTTTTCAAAAGATGATGAAAAATGCATTGAACAGTTAAATATTTTCTGAGGATATTTATAAGTGGGTCTTATGCAATCTCTCTATGAAAAAGTTTCTGAAACGCTATGGCTTAGTACAAGAGCTCCACAGATCGGCACAGGTGTTGCAGATACCTCTTCCAGATATAATCCCCAGTGTCAGGGGGAGGAGGCTGGCGTCCATAAACACTTCTTCTCTAATCATCTTCCATATTTATAGTTCATGGTGAAAAGCTATCTTTATTGCAATAGCCAATATTACACATTTCAAATTGAATACCCTTTAGCTAACTCTGCATATTCTGATCTACAAGCCAGCAACAATGTTTTCCAGCAGTGATGAGAATGAGATGAAGGTGCAGACTTGAGGTGGGAACAACTCTCTGCACCTGCATTTAAATCAGTAAAGCCTGGGGCTGTGTTCTGGTACACGCTTTAAACATATGCCTCTCTAGCTCCCAGCTACACATTGCCAGGGGAAGATAGAATCAGATCAAAATAAGAACGCATTTGGCTCAGATTGTACAGTACAGAAATTAACAGCTGCCAAGATGCAGGTGCAGAACATCTTTGTTAGACTGCCATTTACACCATCTAATACTGACAGATTCATTCAAGGACAAATTCACATATACTGAAGATCTTACATTTTGTATCATTGTAAATATATACATGCTTATAAACTGTAGGCAATTACTGAAAACCATGCATACTGTGTGGAACCCACCTTCCCCATGAATGCCTTCTCAAATTCCTAGAATTTCATGACTTCACTGAAAAGTGGCAAAAGTTGAATTTATTTGTAATTATAGCCATGCAAAAGGTCAAACGAAAAATTTTGTTTCTAATAAAAGTTCCAGTTGAAAAAAAAAAACATCAAATTTCCTTACTTGAAATATTAAATGTTATTATTGAGGGTGTATTCTAGTTAAGGTAGCAGAAGTCCCAGTTTAAGTAAAGGCAAGAAAAACACTGGAAACACTAGCTTAACAGCAGAATTTGTCTAATTGAAATAATAATAATACATTTTTAGGAATCAGGGATAGCAAATGATCTTTAATTACTAGCAGAAAAAAAAGACTTGGTAAGAATCCTTAACATCAAGGATTAGCAGTAACATTTAAGAGAATTGTTTCATGCTGTTAGGTGTATGAAAAAAAAGAAGGTTCAAATATTTTGCACAAAAACATGTCTGGTTTCTTAGCTAAAACAAAATGTGAAATAAAAGGTAAAAGGCATGGTTGAAAAGAGAAAAAAGGGAGCAACCACCATGGGGCAAATTCACTAACCTCCGAAAATTCAACAGCAACAGCTTTGCTCACAGCGCAACACTTCACCAGGCGTAGATTCGACAGGACAAAGAGAATTCACTAAAATCTGAAGTTGTGTACAGGGCGCAGAATGCTGGTGAAGTTGCGCCAGCGTAACTGCGCCAAGCGAAGTGAAGTTGCGCTAGCGTTGGCTAATTTTCATGCGGCAGGAAGCTATAGTACACTACACAAAACCCGGGAAACCTTAATAATATAAAGTTGTTATATTGCCCTACACATGAGCCCAGTGTATAGTTTATGTGCCATATGTTAGGAAATGTAGGGGGGAAGCCGGTTACTTTGCCTGGTCTGAGGTGGCGAAGGCACGTCTGGCGCAAGAGGTAACGTTCAGTAAAATCCGCATCTTAGTGAATTTGCGTAGTTACGTCCATTCGCCCGAGCGCAAATTCACCTGGCGTTAGGGAGCGAAGTACCGCTAGAGTCTCCTTCGCTAGCAAAGTTACGCCGGCGACCGTTAGTAAATGTACCGAAATGACGTCATGCTGGCAAATTTTTACCCGCATTAGTCACTTCGCCCTTTATAAAATTTGCCCCCATGTTTTTGCAGTTTGCATACTGCCTTCCACCTAGATGAATTGTAGAAGATCACAGAGACCTGCAGCTGCCCTCATGAATATAGCAGCATTGTATTTATGGAAGGTAGGGAAAACATGCAGGTGTCTTCCTTTCCTTCTGCCCCTACCCTTCTCCAACTTCTCCAAACATAGGACAGAAGTGCTATCTGCAAGACCCTCAAAGTGGAACTTCTGTGGTATGTACATCTATCCCTAAGTCTGTACAATTGGATCCCTACTTTGCCAGGTGACACCAAGGATCACTTATCCTTCTACACTTCTTCTGCACCAGGCTGCTCACTAGCTACTCTGAGTCTAAGTCTCACTCCTAGATTAACTCCTTGTACTCAAAGGGTAATTTACCCTTAATATGTGAATATTTAAAAAGTAAATATACCTTTGGGTTACCCAGTTTTTTCTTTCCATTTATTGGCCAAATAGAACCCAGAAAATATTGTTTTTCTAATTAACTGAAGGAGTCATGACTTGGGTCAGCCAGACTTGGACATTTACAATTAAGTGCAGTTTTCATATCTACTACTAGGTGGTGCATGGGAGCTTTTTTTTTTTTTTTTTTAGCAATGCAGGCATTACAGAGTTTTTATCTGGTTACCTTCCCATTATTCTGCTGATAGGTTGCTGTGGGGGGGAGGGGTTGATATCACTTCAACTTGCAAAGCAGCAGTACAGAGTGTCAGAGCACAGGTCACATGGCTGAGGGCACCTGGAAAACTAACAACATGTCTAGACCCTTGTCAGATTTCAAAATTAAATACAAAAATCAGTTTGCTCTTTTGGAAAATGAATTTCAATGCAGGATTCTGCTGGAGGAGCACTATTAACTGATGCATTTTGTAAAAAAAAAAAAAAAAACAGACTCCATTTAAAGAACTGTGTTTGAGTAAAATGCTGATCATAACCTTAACTTTAGCTACTGATTTGAGTTTGGCTCAGAATGTAGTTTGTTGAATCAGCTATATGCCAGTTCTTGTTTTTTTTAACCAGATGTATTTGGAGAGGGAAGTATAGCAAACTGCATTAACAAATAAGCACAGATGAAGTAAGTAACCAGATTTAATAAGCAGTATTCTGTTCCCCCCAACGAAAGGCAAGAACATTTTTTTTTTTATCCAAATTCATAAAAATCAGATCTAGACACACTCTGCTTGCTTATCATAGATGCCACAAGATAAAATAAAATGGACTTTGTGTTCTCCTTTGAATACTTATTATGATTTTAGAACTTTTAAGAAACTACCATGCACAGTCAGCACAGCTAAGAACTCATTCATTCTTCACCCACTGAAGGCATCATTGTAGGGAGTGCTCTATGTAAACAGACGAAAATGACCTGGCAACATCAACAAAAAAGCCTACAAACTATCCCCATTCATATGATCTGAATAAAAAAAAACAAAGATGCATGTGGTCATGTACTTTAAATATCATGAGTGACTCTTTTTACAGCCTATAAAGGAGAAGGCGTCCGGCACCGTGCCCAGAGAAGATGACACAGCTCAAGAATTGCAGTATAGTGGAGTCTTACTAGCTAACTTGAAATTTGAAACACAGTCTTATTTAAGAAAAAACATTCACATTCACTTTTGAATGTCATATAAAAATATACAACTAAAAATATTATAACTTGTGCCAAATTTATATATTCTGCTGGGCAGTCACTTACTGTATACGTACGTGCTGACTGAAAAAAGACCTGGAATGTGTTCTCAGTTACGCAAAATCACTAAGCTTATCCTTTATTAAAGAGAAAATATTTCCTATTCCTAAGAATAGTATTTTTAAGCTTTATTGTCTGTTCAATAGACATACAGTAACAGTTTATTGGGTAAATAAAATATTTAATCTGTTGCGGAACATTTTATACAAGTATTATACTGCTTGATTTATGTGAGCACCAAAAAGAGTGCCATCAAGATCATAAATAGATGAACTCATATGATTAGATATCATCTTCAAATGGGACTTGGGTAGAAAATGTTTTTAAAAAGTCTCTAGAAACAGAACATTTCTCCTACTATCTGCAGCATACACTACAAGGAGACTTCTTATAACACTGGGGGCAGTGACGTAACTAACGGGGGAGCAGGGGGTGCAATTGGGCCAGGGCCCGTACCCCCTCAGGGCCCCCGCCGCTCGCGCGTCACTGGATTCCGGCAGAAAATAGCGTACGGAGGGGGGCCAGGGCCGAAAACTTCGGGGTTTTGCACGAAATCCAGCACACATCAAAAAATCAGTGGGACTTCTCCCATTGACTTATATGCAACCTCGACAGGTAGGAGATGCCAGATTTTCAGATTTTTCCATCCTCAGGGTTTATTAAATTCCAAAAATGTGTGATTTTTTTAAAAGTCTGATTTTATAAAAAAAAAAAAAATTATGATTTACAAAAATCTTGATTTTTGCATTCAGAGTTTAGCAAATAACCCCCTTAGTCTCTACATCATACTCAAAGGCGAACATCCCCTTGGAAAAAGCCAATGGGTTCATGTACACAAAAAACCTTAAATAAAGTCCACCGTTAATAATGATTCTGTATATATAGTATATACAGATCTGGTCTTTTTTTTTATTATCGTTTAAGTTCGAACTTATCGTTCAAGTTCTATACAGCCCATAAGTAAAACACCATTTCACAGAAATAACATGAAAATTCCACCAAAAAAAACCATCTGAATGGACAGAGCTGTGCTTTTTACTCCTTCTTTTGGTTATAGTTAGAACCTGCATTATTTTCAAGTGATCAGAAAGATCATCACAAAATAGTGGCTCAAGTGAACAGATGTAAAAGGTAAATATTTAATGATATCTATATACCAATGTGGTAGGATGCTTTAAAACTGTAGGTCACTATTAGGATTCTTATTCATTCAGAATGAATAGCGTTCCTTTAAATAAAAATCAGTCATTTACAAATTAACTTCCAAATTACTACTGCATCATTAAACCCCCATTACCTTGCATTCCATTAATTCAACTTTAATGCAGTGCTGGATAATTTTCTGAGCTCGGACATCCCACATTGGCCTGCTTTCATAAATATGTGGCTTTTATTTTTCTGACGGCCTGGAAAGTGTTAAAAAAAAGTACAAAAACATAAAGAACTACCAGGGAATCCCTCTGAATTCCCCAGTTGCCCCCTAATGAAAGCAGCATTTAGAAATTCAGAGACAAAGAAGGTAATTTGGAATTCAGTGTGTATTTATGACATCATGAAACATGAACAGACACCTCATTGCTGTGCTAGAGACTTATGCGGTTTCAGTGCATGGTATCAGAGATTTGCCAAATGCACTATAGTACTGTATATTCAGACAGTGGTGTTGGTTGAATTAGAATGTTGTATAGCTCACAGGCACAGCAATTTGTAAGCAAGCAAGCATGGCAAGTACATCAGATAAGGCCCCAAAAAGTGAGTGCCCTTCAGTGCAGCAAACACATGTGGCATTAATAAAGGGAATGAGTGAGGCCTAGCTGACCACCATGATGTACGGCTCTGGATGCCTTCAGCCTAGGTATTTTGTTTGCTCACTTGTAATGCTTGATTTATAACAGTTTAACAAGTCAAGGGTAATGAGCATTGCACAAAGGTAGCAAAAAAGAATAGCAAAGGGAAAATATGAGAAAATCATAGCTGAATCAGGACAGCCAGCGACATATATTTGTTTAATTTTCTGACCTTCCGACAGAGTTTACAAAAATATACATTGGGAAAGATTTATCAAAGAATGTGTGAAGGTTTCCCATTTATTATTTTTGATTCATACAAAAAGTAGTCTGAGCACTGCAACGTCTTAACCTTTAATGAGCCGTGCCGCATCTCCAATGAAGATTTCATGGTGGACTGACCTTTCGAAGACTGGCATTTCATTAGATAGGTCAATGTAAAAATGATCAATATGTTACCATTAATACATGTTACTGCAAAAACTCTGCTGCACATAAGACCTGCAAAGACTGAGCAGTGACTGCTCTAAAGGGAATACATACTATAAGGGGGTTATTTACTAAATTCCGAATGCAAAAATGATGAAAATTTCATGATTTTTTTTTTATAAAATCTTTGAAATGTAATGAACCTCGAGGATGGAAAAGTCAGAAAATCCGGCATCTCAGACCTGTCGAGACTGCATATAAGTCAATGGGAGAAGTCCCAATGATTTTTTGATGTGCGCTGGGTTTTGTGCAATACCCCAAAATGTTCTGAGTTTTTAGGCAAAAAAACATAAGAAATCTGAGTTTTTGGGTGAAAAATCTATAACATTTGTGAAAATTGGATGACAAATCTGAAAAAATCGTGAAAATCTGATTTTTTTCCCACAAGGCAAATTTTCAGGAAAATGTAATAATAAATACGTTTAAAAACCTGAGCGGATTTGATCAGAGTTTGTAGTAGAAAATATTGAGATAAATTCGGGCTTTGATAGGTAACCCCCTAAATGTTGGGCTTGTATTCTGTAAAGTGTGAGCTTAGTGTGAAAGCAGTTGAAAGTGAAGGAGATCAACTGCTAGACAACCCTTCTTTTATAAAGTCATATACAGTGCTGTGCCATATTTTATTATTAGTACTGGTAGTAACATGTATTTTTAAAACCCCAACATATTCTATAGAATATGGTTTAAGGTTTACCTTATTTTAGTTGCTTTAAAGAGGGGTACCCAACATTTCTTTTAGCTGTAAATCACACTCAGATGTAAAAACTGTTGGAGAGCAACACAAGTGAGAAAAAAATCATTGGGGATGCCAAATAAGGGCTACTAATTGTTGGCCCCATGTGGACTTCTAGCCATCATATGCCTTTATGCCTCCAAAACTTGAATTTAAATCATTCATTTCAAAATGCGCACTTACTATGTGGTTGTAACGATCGCCGCCCGGAGCAGGCCCAGGAGCTCCGGGCGGCGCGTCCTCTCCTGCCGGCGTCGCTCCCAAGATGGCGGCGCCCATGGCCGCCACGTGGGTAAGCGGCGCCGGCGCGATGACGTCAGTGCGCCGACGTCGGCGCAAGGACGTCAATGACGTCATTAAGGCGCCAAATTCAAATAAAAAGCCTGTTTAGACGCCAGGATGGCGCCCAAGTATAGGAAACCTTGCCCTAAGTATTTCCTGGGTTCCCTGTGTGCTAATATTCCTTATCCTGATCCTAATTATTATCCTTGACCCCTGCCTGGCCTTTGGACTTTGCTGTTATCTGCCTGCCCCTGAACTCTTGCCTGGATTCTGACTACTCTCTGGATTAACCCCTTGGACACCGCGACCTTGCACCCTCAAGAAGGCTTCCTCCTTGATCCCGACTACCTCCCTGGAGGGAGCTCCCGGCTCCCTGACATTATACTTGGGCCATGGATCCTACTGAGGAAGCTACGCCTGATGTCGGACGAGCGCTCCGCGGACTGGCATCCCGCATGGAGGAATATGAAGCCCAGCAGTACCACATTGCACAGGCACTCGATACCCTTCTCTCCCGAGTGCCTCCAGCGCCTCCTGCTTCCCAAGCGGCTGCAAATCCTCCCTTGGCGGACGTCTCATCTAACACAGGTTTCTCGTCTGGTGAGCCTCGTATTCCGCCTCCTCCTCGCTTCAGTGGGGACCCACAGGCCTGCAGAGGTTTTGCTACACAGTGCCAGATCCAGTTCGAGTTTCAACCCTCGCACTTCCCCAATGAACGTTCCAAGGTGGGGTATGTAATGTCTCGTTTGGTGGGCAAACCGCTTGAGTGGGCAACATCTCTTTGGGAGAAGAATTCTCCACTGACTTTTGATGCCAAGGCTTTTCTGCAAACATTCCGTACTGTGTTTGATGCCCCGGGTCGGGTCACTAATGCTCCTTCTCGTCTCCTGCAACTCCGACAGGGAAACCGCAGCGTCAGTGACTATGCTATTGACTTTAGAACTTTGATGGCTGAAACTTCCTGGAATGACGATGCCTATAAGGCCGTATTCTATCAAGGTCTGTCTATTCGCATTAAAGATGATCTTGTCTCCAGGGAGTTCCCTGATCTGCTGGAAGATCTGATTGCACTGTCCATTAAAGTGGACACTCGTCTCAGAGAGCATCAAGTAGAGAGGGAGCATTGTAAACGATTTCAACCCGTGTTGGCACCTCGCTTCCAGAGACCTCTCTTGCAAACTCCAGCTGCTCAAGCTCCTCCTTCTCCTCCGGAGGAACCGATGCAAGTTGGAAGGGCTCGTCTCTCCGAACAAGAAAGACTCCGTAGACGAATGGCTGGCTTATGTCTGTATTGTGGCGGACAGTCTCATTTTGCGAATTCTTGTCCAGCGAAGCCCACGAGTTCTGTTCCCCGAGGTATATCTAGGGTAACACATGTAGGGGGCACTACTCCAAAGTCTCAAGAGAACACTCACAGGTTTCTCCTTCCTTTACAGATTCGCCTAGCCACTAAGACTATTGTTGGCTCTGCTTTCATTGACTCTGGAGCTGCTGGGAACTTCATGGACGCTCTGTTCGCCAAACACTTGAAAGTTCCCTTATTCCCATTGTCTACTCCTCTCCGAGTCACAGCCATTGACGACAGACCCCTGGAGGATGAATTTATCTCCATGACGACTGGGGAATTGCCTGTGCAGGTTGGGACATTGCATAAAGAAAGACTTTCGTTCCTAATTATTTCCTGCCCATCCGTTCCAGTTGTGTTGGGTCTTCCTTGGCTGCGCCTGCATAATCCTTCCATTGATTGGTCCGCAGGACAGATTTCCCGTTGGAGCCCATTTTGCCAGCAGCACTGCCTTCCTGCTGAACCCCTCCGGAGGGTGAATATCTCTTTGTCTGATCTGAAGACTCTACCCCCCTTTTACAAGGAATTCGCTGATGTGTTCTGTAAGAAGTCTGCAGAATTCCTTCCTCCACATCGACAATACGATTGTCCTGTCGATCTCCTGCCTGGAACCATGCCCCCTAGAGGTCGTACTTATCCTCTCTCTCCAGCGGAGACCACTGCTATGAAGCAGTATATCCAAGAAAATCTTCAGCGGGGGTTTATTCGCCCTTCTACCTCTCCTGCCGGGGCTGGATTCTTCTTCGTGGAAAAGAAGGATGGAGGCCTTCGTCCTTGCATCGACTACCGGGGTCTTAATAAGATTACGGTTAAGAACCGGTATCCCTTGCCCTTGATTGCCGAACTCTTTGACCAATTGAAGGGGGCTAAAATCTTCACTAAGTTGGATCTCCGTGGGGCGTACAACCTCATTCGCATCCGTGAGGGTGATGAATGGAAGACGGCTTTCAACACTCGTGACGGGCACTATGAATATCTCGTTATGCCCTTTGGCCTTTGCAATGCCCCTGCCGTCTTCCAGGAGTTTGTTAACGATGTGTTCCGGGATCTCCTAGGAAGGTTCGTAGTCGTGTACCTGGACGACATCCTGATCTTTTCTAAAGACCTAGAAAGCCATCGCTCCCAGGTGAAGGAGGTACTCTCTCGTTTGAGGAAGAACTCTCTCTTCGCCAAGTTGGAGAAGTGCGTCTTCGAGGTGTCTAAGATCCCCTTCCTAGGATACATTATCTCTCCTGAGGGATTTGAGATGGATCCCGTGAAAGTGTCTGCCATCCAGGAGTGGCCTCTCCCGCTGTGTACCAAGGCAATCCAGAGATTTATCGGATTTGCTAATTACTATCGGCAGTTCATCCGGGGGTTCTCTTCCCGCATTGCACCTATCCTGGCCCTCATCCGGAAAGGGGGTAAACCCAGCTTGTGGCCTCCATCTGCCATTGATGCTTTTCAGTCCTTGAAAGAGGCCTTCACGTCCGCTTCTGTCCTCCGACACCCCAATCCTGAACTACCCTTCTGCATCGAAGTTGATGCTTCTGAAGTCGGAGCCGGAGCCATCCTGTCTCAGAGACACCCCGCTGATGGGAAGTTGCACCCCTGTGCTTATTTCTCCAAGAAGTTCTCGTCCGCAGAGCAGAACTACGATGTCGGGAACCAAGAACTCTTGGCTGTTAAACTCGCCCTTGAAGAATGGCGTCACCTCTTGGAGGGTTCTCTGATTCCTGTTCAGATTTACACCGATCATAAGAATCTCGAGTTCATCCAGTCCCTCAAGAGGCTAAACCCCAGACAGGCAAGGTGGGCTCTCTTCTTCTCTCGATTTAATTTTATCTTGACTTATCGCCCAGGCTCCAAGAATCGGAAGGCCGATGCCTTGTCTCGTAGCTTCACTCCGGTGGACCGCTCTCCTGAGAGACAAGAGCCAATCATCCCTCCAGTCAAGATTATTGCCTCCCTGTATCCACAGTTTGCCGACCAAATCCTGGCTGGTCAGTCTTCTGCTCCTTCCGGTACTCCCATTGGGATGGCATTTGTTCCTCCTGAGCTGCGTCTGCCTATCCTGCAACAGACCCATTGCTCCAGGCAAGCCGGACACCCTGGCCCAGCTAAAACTCTTGAACTCTTACGACGCCTGGTCTGGTGGCCTGATATCCGCAAAGATGTGAAAGACTTTGTTGCTGCTTGTAATGTTTGTGCCACATCTAAGTCAAGCCACTCCCGCCCCAGTGGGTTACTACAGCCCTTGCCAGTTCCTTCCCGTCCCTGGACCCACCTGTCCATGGACTTCATTGTCGAACTTCCTCCCTCCTGTGGGAACACGGTGATCTGGGTTGTCATTGATCGTTTCTCCAAAATGGCCCATTTCATCCCTCTGAAGAAGTTGCCCTCTGCGGTGGAGTTGTCCCAGCTATTTATCCAGTACATCTTCCGCCTGCATGGTTTCCCGGTGGAGATCGTCTCCGATAGAGGCACACAGTTTACTGCCAAGTTCTGGCGTTCCCTATACAAAGACCTGGGAATTGTTCTTCAGTTTTCATCTGCATACCACCCGCAGACGAATGGGGCAGCTGAACGTGTCAACCAAGCCCTGGAACAGTTCTTGAGGAACCACGTTTCCCTTTGTCAAGATGATTGGTCTGATCTCCTCCCGTGGGCGGAATTTGCTCATAACAATGCCTGCCACACTTCCACTGGAAGGTCCCCATTTATGGCGGTGTATGGTCAACATCCTCAAGCCTTCCCACAAGACTTTGTGTTGTCCGATGTTCCGGCCGCTGATGACCATGCAGCCCACATGTCTGCTATTTGGGCCGCAACCAAGTCCAATCTGGAGAAGAGTGCTCTGGTTCTTAAGACGTTTGCAGATCGTAGACGTAGACCCTCTCCTCCCTACAAGGTCGGTGATAAAGTCTGGTTGTCTTCCAGGAACATTCGGTTGAAGGTACCATCTCCTAAGTTGGGTCCGAGGTTCGTAGGTCCTTTTTCCATCCTGGAGGTGATCAATCCTGTGGCTGTCAGACTTCAGCTTCCTCCTGAGATGCGAATTCCCAACGTGTTTCATGTCTCCTTGGTGAAACCCGCTACCTCCAACCGCTTTTCTGTTGTCCAGCCTCCTCCTCCTACTATCTCTGTGGATGGTCAACAAGAATATGAAGTGGAGAAGATCCTTGACTCCAGAATCTCCAGGGGGTCTCTTCAGTACCTCATCAAGTGGAAGGGCTTTGGCCCTGAAGAATGCTCCTGGGAAGGATACTCTGATGTCCATGCTCCTCGTCTGGTGAGGGAGTTCCATTCCAAGTTTCCCCAGAAGCCAAGTCCTGGTGGTCCGGAGGCCCCCCGTGAAGGGGGGGGTACTGTAACGATCGCCGCCCGGAGCAGGCCCAGGAGCTCCGGGCGGCGCGTCCTCTCCTGCCGGCGTCGCTCCCAAGATGGCGGCGCCCATGGCTGCCACGTGGGTAAGCGGCGCCGGCGCGATGACGTCAGTGCGCCGACGTCGGCGCAAGGACGTCAATGACGTCATTAAGGCGCCAAATTCAAATAAAAAGCCTGTTTAGACGCCAGGATGGCGCCCAAGTATAGGAAACCTTGCCCTAAGTATTTCCTGGGTTCCCTGTGTGCTAATATTCCTTATCCTGATCCTGATTATTATCCTTGACCCCTGCCTGGCCTTTGGACTTTGCTGTTATCTGCCTGCCCCTGAACTCTTGCCTGGATTCTGACTACTCTCTGGATTAACCCCTTGGACACCGCGACCTTGCACCCTCAAGAAGGCTTCCTCCTTGATCCCGACTACCTCCCTGGAGGGAGCTCCCGGCTCCCTGACAGTGGTCACTGAGAGCAACATGTTGTTCACAAGCCACTGGTTGGGGATTGCTGCTTTAAAGGATGTGGAAACCCCAAAATCCTTTATGTAAACATTTAGGGGTGTATTTATCAAAGACTGAAGTTAGAGATTACCACAGCCCGCTAGAGTGAAATTCTGCCTCTCTCCATTCATTTTTAAAGGCGTATTTATCAAAGGATGAACTTTAGGTCATCTCTAACTTCACTCATTGATAAATATACCCTTAGGGGCACATTTACAAAGCTCGAGTGAAGGATTCGAATTAAAAAAACTTCGAATTTCGAAGTGTTTTTTTGGCTACTTCGACCATCGAATGGGCTACTTCGACCTTCGACTACTACTTCGACTTCGAATCGAACGATTCGAACTAAAAATCGTTCGACTATTCGACCATTTGATAATCGAAGTACTGTCTCTTTAAGAAAAACTTCAACCCCCTACTTCGGCAGCTAAAAGCTACCGAAGTCAATGTTAGCCTATGGGGAAGGTCCCCATAGGCTTGCCAGCGTTTTTTTGATCGAAGGATATTCCTTCGATCGTTGTATTAAAATCCTTCGAATCGTTCGATTCGAAGGATTTAATCGTTCGATCGAAGGAATAATCCTTCGATCGTTCGATCGTAGGATTAGCGCTAAATCGTTCGACTTCGATATTCGACGTCGAACGATTTTAGTTCCTAGTCGAATATCGAGGGTTAATTAACCCTCGATATTCGACCCTTAGTAAATCTGCCCCTTAGTGTGTTATAGAATGGCTAATTCTAAGCAACTTTTCAATTGCCCTTTGTTTTTTCTTTTTTTTACAGTTTTTGAATTATTATGCATTCTTCTTCTGACTCTTTCCAGCTTTCAAGTGGGGGGTCACTGACCACATCTAAAAAACAAATGCTCTGTAGGGCTACAAATGTGTTTTATTGCTACTTTTTATTACTCATTTTCTATTTATGCCATCTCCTATTCCTATTAGAGTCTCTTGTGCAAATCAATGCATGGTTGCTAGGGTAATTTGAAACCTGGCAACCAGACTGCTGAAATTGCAAACTGAAGAGCTGCTGAACAAAAAGCTAAATAACTCAAAAACCACAATTAATAAAAAATGAAAACCAATTGCAAATTGTTTCAGAATATCACTCTCTACATCATACTAAAAGTTAATTTAAAGTTGAACAACCACTTTAAAGTTATCTGTAAATTTAACTGCAATTTAAAGGCAGATGATTCTGTTTCTTGAAACAATGTATCAGAAATCGGCCTTGCATCCTTCTTTCAGTAGCAGACATAGTTACATGTAACTTTAAATCAATTGGAAATCGCTAATTCATGTTTCTTTGAAATTGTATCTTTACAACCTCTTTAAGGTATATTTAAGGTTGTGCTTGCATATGACAGAAAGTGAATTAGCCAAGCTGCTAACCTTCCATATCACAGTGATGTGCGAATTTGCGAATTTTGACACTTGCTCAATTTTGAGGCCAGCAGCAATTCTGATGCTCACGTCAATTTTGACGCTGGCGTTAAAGTCAATGGGCATCCGAATAATGTTGACACGCGATGGTTTTGATGCAAGCGACTTTTCGGATGTGTGTCCGAAATTTTTTGACGCCGGCGAATTTTCGCCTGTGAATTTTCAATATCTCAATTGGGGTCCCATGCATTCCCGATAGTAGATCAAAATTCCAATACCAGTGTATAACATTTAATAACGCAATGAACTAATACCTCTGAAATGACTCACACATCCCTTGTGTAACAAAGGCTTTCTCAAAAGAATTGCTATCTAGGGGGGTAAAAATCATTTGTTTTACTGATTCCTGTACTGTCAGACTGAATTCTGCTGAATCGTAGACCTTGCTTGGAGGAGCTGGAGTGAGAAGCCTCCAAGAATTTAACAGACCAGAAGTTAAGATATCACTCCCTGAGTGCAAATGAGGATAGTAGTGACTTGGTTTGACTGTCTCACTTCTGCTCAACTAGTCATAAATCTTATGCTGAGCCTCTTATTATGAGTAAAAACTTGTATTAACAAGTCAGTGTACATTTTATGTCATATATTAATTTAAAAAAAAAAAAAACAGTAACATAAAAACAGACACAGAAACACCCTCTAGTTATGGTGGCCACACCTGACCTTTTATACACAGCTGGGTTATATATAAAAAGGCACAAAGCTTGCTACAGGTCTAATCACTTATAGCAACCAAACAATAGATACAATTTAATAGTCATTTGTGTAGAAGCAAGCATCGTATTGGTTGCTATAGGTTACTGCACCTGGGCAAATTGTGTACAGATATTTCCACCAATGCTGTATGTAGCATTTTAAGATATTTAGGTCAAACCTCTGTCAAAGTAGAGGCTTAATAGATGGAACGTAGGATAAAAAAAAGGCAACATTTGTTAGTGTTTAATTCCAGGCCTTGGCCTTTCCCACCAAATTTGAACATTTTCTTAAAAGGCATTCTGTATTGGCAGCAATGATAAGTGCATCTGTGTGTCTTCTCTGGGCTGTTTGTATAGCTGGGACTCTGTGGAGGATGTATTGCTATCTGCTGGGTGTTGGAAGCATATCATAACTTGCCCCACAGGGCTGAACTATGGCGGTCAGCAAACTGAGGGCTGTGTTTATAAGTGGAAGTGATGAGATATGCAGTTCCATGGGAGGGAAAGTACAAAGGTGGGACCCAGACCAAAGTAGGGTCTCCGAACCATCAAAACAAAACAGGCATTCACGGCACAGGCACATCATTTAGTCCAGGGTGAGTGTTTGTTCGTATACAGTAAGAGAACCACTGGGAACTTTGGCAGCTGATGCTCGCTCTGAAAAGCAAATACATTCAGTTAAAGAATAAGGTGATCAGCTGCAGCTGGAACTTTTCATAGACAGGAAGAATGAGTCAGAATTAGGCTGCACTCAGAGGTCTGTGTGTGTGGGAAGACATACTGGAGCAGATGGCTTTGGAAACCCCCAGCAAGCCTGACACTACTGTACATCTGGAGGGAGCCCCCATCATTGAGAGAAACCCTCTACTATTTCTATAGTTGGACTATTAACCACAATGCACAAGAGACTTTACTGACATTTAGGAGGTTAATCTTTGACTCATCCTAAGTAGCATGCTAATCATGGCAATGTCTTCAGGGCTCTTACACACGGCCATTTTTTTCTGCACTCCCCTGCATTTCGCTTTCTTCAGTTCAGCCGCAGAGGAGCGCTGGAGTAGACGCACTCAAGTATTGTGAAGGGGGCTGTACTCACACAGATGCATGTAAGCGCTAAATGCAGGTAGGACGAAGCATGTTGTATTTCACCTGCGTTCGGCGCATACATGCGTCTGTGAGAGTACAGCCCCCTTCACAAAAATTAAGTGCGTCTACTCCAGCGCTCCCCTGCGGCTGAAGGAAAGAAAGCACAATGCAGGGTGGAGAATTAAACAGAGCTTATGCAGACAATTTTATACCTTTACTGGCCACCTTACAACAAACAATAGATAACTGGAAAAAAACTAAAATATCTTGGTTTGGTAGAATTCAAGCCATAAAAATGGTGTTAATGCCAAAGGCTTTGTACCTTCTCCAGGTACTACCGGTGGAAATCCCAAACTCTTTCTTTATATCAATTAAATCAATGTTCTCCAGATTTATATGGAACGGCAAGAATCCAGAGTTAAAATATAACCTACTAACAGCTCCTAAAGAAAAGGGGGTTTGAGAGTACCGGATCCATATATGTACTATGTGGCGATACACTTGGTGAGGATATTAGGATGGATAAGGAGGAGTGAAAAAAAAGATTGGTGTGGTCTAGAACAGGGATGGGGAAATACCCACTAGAATGCGCACTATGGGAGGATAGGGGAGCAAAGAAGAAGTCTGAACAGGATCAACATACATTAATTACACCAACCCTTAAAACATGGCACAAAAACAAACAGGGCATGAAGCTGACAGAGATACCATATCTATTGCAACCTTTAATAGGCAACCCGAACTTCCTTCCTAGTTTGGAAAAGGGAGCCTTTGAGAGGTGGGGGAGAAGAGACATAAAACTGACTAGAATGAGAGAATTTATTAGATCGGGAAAGATGGTTTCACTTCCTGAAATACAAGAACGGTGGGGGCCCCATTTGGGAGATCAATGGAGATACAACAAATTATCACATTATATCAGTACATTAGATAAGTATAATTGGGAAAGACACTTAACTCAATGGGAACAGGTTATGGAGATGGAAGGGGAGATCGAGAAACCCCTTTCAAAAATTTACAATATCTTAATAACCCGAGAAGAAAACAATTTCTCCTCGCTCAGCCAAGAATGGGAGAAGGAATTGAGAATAATAATTACAGAGCAAGAGTGGGTTAAGATATTGAAGTATAATAACAGGATGACGAAGGTTTCAAAAACGCAAGAAGCTATATATAAACTGATAACAAAGTGGCACTATACCCCCAGTAAAATGAATAAAATGTTCCCACAAACATCAGATAGATGCTGGAGATGTAAAGTAGGGGTAGGGAATCATATGCATATATGGGTATCGTGCCCACTATTGGATGATTTTTGGAGTCAGGTATTGGAAAGTATATACAAAATCACTGGGATAAGAATGCAGAGGGGGGACAGTACACTGATATTATTTAACATAAATAAAGATAAACAAATTATGCTTGAAGACCCCCTTACCTTCCAATTAGTGCAGACCGCAAAATCGCTAATCCCGAGGAATTGGAAATCGGAAAAACCACCATCATACGAGGATTGGTTGAGATCGGTGAAAGAAATAAGCCTATTAGAGGAGTTAACCCATATATACCATAACACGAGCAAGAAATATTGGAAAATATGGTCCCCCTGGCATAGATTTATGAAAGACCTTATAAGGATAGACTAAAAGGCAAATAAAAGGAGCGAAATGTTGTATATGCATTATATAAATCATATGCGCGGATACATGTAAGTGTAACTTTATCACCTTTCCCATTTCCCTTTTCTTGTTCTGTACCCTTGTTGGAAAACTGAAAATAAAGAAATTTAAAAAAAAAAAGAAAGTGCAATGCAGGGTAGCGCAGAAAAAAACGGCAATGCGTAAGAGCCCTTATGAAGCTCAAGTGTTTCAGCAGCTTTGTGTCTTGTCTCCCCTTGTGTAGATCCACTATATGTATTTAAGCCGTTCTGGTTTAAATTTATTCGAAAGGAAGTATAATAGTTTACAATTTGCTGAGGCCATATTTACCCCAACAGCTTAGTACAACTGGTACTTAGAAGGCTGAGCCAAATAGCTACTCACTCTTCATAATTCTAGCACGCCTTGTCATAATAAAAAAAAAAACAAATTTGTTTGCATTTCCTTAGAAAGAAAGTACACCCTATTTTAATATATCACCTTAAAAAGGATCCGCTACTTAAAGAAGCAATTCACTTTAAAATTCGATAAATCTTTGAATACACTTTTACACCTAATAAATAAACTAAGCTTTATTGGCACCTTAATTGAATTACAGGTTGGTCGAAAAGGAAAAACCTCTTCCAGTAGGTACTATTTTCTTTCGTTACCGAAAGACTGTTTAATCATATTATTTTCAAATAATATATATATATATATATATATATATATATATATATATATATATATATATATATATATATATTATAATAGCAAATAATATACAGTATATAATATAAGATATTGAGTATATATTAAGTATTGATTTTTTTCTGTTGCTATTTTTACCATTTTACTAAATAACATGTTTTAAAAATGAATATGAACATATATATATATATATATATATATATATATATATATATATATATATATATATATATATACCCTCCTTATGCTCTGCATAACTGTTTTATTGATTTTCCATAGGAAATAGGCTTTTCTTTATTATACATAGTGTTGACACTGATCAGTGAATCGTACCTTCTGATGTATAAGGAGACCTGTATTCTAACAATGAAAGAACCGGCTCCAGAATATACAAAGAAAATTCATCACCTAAGTGCTGAGAGTTTGGAATGGCTCCAATCATCAAACAAGTCAAAACTAATCAGAAGAATGAAATGAGTGTATTATTCAAGTATGGGGTTTCTATAATATCATGGAATTTAAATCGGTTGATAGGTAGAGAACCTTAAGGGTGTCGACACTGTGTTTTCCATATGTGTAGCATTGGCAGCATGGGAAGGGAGTCTGTTAAGCCTACATCATGATTATAACAATAAGGCCACAGACAATTTGATTTGCTTTATTTATTTATTTTTAAATTTTTCGAAAAAAATGGATATTACAGGGGGTAAATTGGAAACCTTTGTAAGATTCTTTCATTTGTCCTATGTTTAAGTTTATCCATATAAAACTTGCCTGGGTCTTAGCTTCAGATATGCCAGGCAGTTACTACAGTACAAGGTACTTTTTTTATGATTACAGAGACAAAGGATTTTTAAAAATCGGATTTATTAGATTACAATGGAGCCTGGGGGAGATGGCCTTCTCGTTATTCGGAGCTTTCTGGATAAGGGATCCCATACCCATAACAATAAAATATGGCTACACCACATACAATAACATTATTAGTGTTTGCAAATCAAAAAACTATGTGGAATGTGCCATTGTAAACAAAAAGATGCTTTATGGCATCAGCACCATAAAGCAGGTCATAGGACACACAGTTAATTTCAAGGTGAAAAGGGGATATGCCATTAGAGCCCTGATCTCTAGGTGGAAAAGAACTGTGGGTTTGCTATTACATAGTAGGGACTTGTTAGAAAAGTCTCACCTTCTGTAAGTAGTCCCTAGATAAAACATTATGCAAATTACAGTAAACCAATAAGGAGGGGACTGGTGGCTTTACACCTAGGGAAGAAAATCCCTAACAGAAAACCAAAAAATGAACAGACAGTGGATTGAATGCTTCTGGCCAGTCACCTGAATACCTTATATAGTAAGGCTATATGTTTTCTGTAATGAACCAAAGGAATGTAAAGATGGGTGGGTTAATACATTTTTATTAACACTGGGTCCCTCTGCCTCCATATAGTCAGTCTTCACTGTATCACAATGAATTGGTCTTATTTCCTTAGATTTATGTGGTTATTTTTCCTTCTTCACTTTCTAAGCACAAGGAGGAAGTACTGCCTATATTTTATATTTTAATCAGTTTATGCTGCACAAACTTTTACAGTCACTTATAATTTTTCTTAAATAAGCAAACAAGGAAATGCAGGAACGGTATGGTACAAAGACTATTACATCCAGCAGTTAAACAAACCTGCTAAAATGGACAAAGGCCGTGTCTATTCGTAAACTCCATCACTCCAAGCCAAATGTGCAATCTACTAATTTAAATTGGCTAAATACACTTGAAATACAGATGCAAACTATGTAACAGAATCCAGCTTTGGCACAGTGGCCTCCTGGCATTCAATTTGTTTATATACCCAACAGAAGTCTATGACTGTTGTATGTGCATCGGCCTCTTGAGAAGCTCATAAGCTGCATTTGTCACCTAACATTTATTTTGGACATGCCCTGGTTTCCTTCTAAATAGGTCCCTCTCTCTTTCACACACTTTTTTTGCTATAGGAGATTTTATTAATTCTTGGTGATAAATGAGGCATCGGGCTACAGTTTTTAGATTCTCTAGGTGGAAGAAGGTTGCCAGTTGGCTTTCTTGCTCACTTTTTATTACTGTTTATAAAAGCTTGTAGTTGTGTTGGGCCACACTTGGATGCCAAAAGCTACAGGGAAATATTTCAAGATGAACAGGACATT
This sequence comes from Xenopus laevis, assembly GCF_017654675.1. Taxonomy (NCBI): domain Eukaryota; kingdom Metazoa; phylum Chordata; class Amphibia; order Anura; family Pipidae; genus Xenopus; species Xenopus laevis. The sequence goes on along the minus strand of NC_054377.1, from coordinate 60,266,604 downwards.
CTTTAAGTGCTTATTTCTTGTGTCCGCTGGTCTATCAATGTTTGCCCTGCTGCAAAGGTCACTGTGAACACTTTGTATGCAGGGATACAAGCTGCCAAACCCAGTGACCTGAAGAAAAGAGGCAGCTGTAAGTACAAGCCATTACTAAATTACTTTTATTGGATAGCCAAATCTGTTTCGGGTGTCAACTATGCATCCAGAACCGCTGGTTTATAGCACAGATACAGCCTAATGGTTCAGAGCCATATATCCAAACTTGCAGACAGCAGGTTTCGATTTGGATATATGGCTCTCAACCATTAGGCTGTAGAGAGAGAGAGAGAGATCTCCTAATTAAAGATGTGTTTAACCAGCCAGGTAAACCATACCAATCAGTCAATCAATCAGTTATAGTTGCACTAGGTCAGATTTAGGAGATTGATGCCTCGTTGGTGGAGCAAACTTTGCCAAATTACTTAGTAGCCCTTGTATCTCTATACTGTACATATACAGGTATACATAGACTCCATTATAATCAAATAATCCATATTTTTAAAAGTGATTTCCTTTTTCTCTGTAATAATAAAACAGTACCTTGTACTTGATCCCAACTAAGATATAATTAATCCTTATTGGAAGCAAAACCAGCCTATTGGGTTTATTTAATGTTTATATGATTTTCTAGTAGACTTAAGGTATGAAGATCCAAATTAAGGAAAAATCCATTATCCTCAAAACCCCAGGTCCCGAGCATTCTGTATAACAGGTCCCATTTCTGTCATAATAAAGCAGTGCCCTGTACTTGATACAGACTAGGCCTATTGGGTTTATTTAATGTTTACGTGATTTCCTAGTAGACTTAAGGTATGAAGATCCAAATAATGGAAAGATTCGTTATATAGAGAACCCCGGGTCTCGAGCATTCTGGATAATAGGTCCCATACCTGTATACAGGTAACAGAAAAATCTGCACACTTTCTTGTGGAAAAATAAAAGTATTGTTTTATTTTCAATCACTGCGCATTCCAACATTTCAGTCCTTGTTGGGGGTCTTTATCAAGGATGTTTAACAAGTATTAAATAAGTTAAATATTCTTGATAAATACCCTTGAATAAACATTCTTTATAAATAAACACGTTAAGTATCCTTGATATAAGTCCCAACGAGAACCAAAACATTGTAAAGCACAGTGATTAAAAATAAAACAAGGAGGGTGTATCTTTCTGCTAATATTCCTTCATTTTTGATCAAATACTTGGTAAATCATCTGTAATGACCTACACTGTATACCTCTCTTTATAAGCTCTGCCTCTGCCTTTGTACTTCTGCATCTCCCAGCGATAAACCAGTACATGCAATAAGTTCCAATGAGTTAGCTAATTGCTTAGCATGTATTCTGTACAGGTATGGGATCCTTTATCCGGAAACCCATTATCCAGAAAGCTCTGAATTATGGAAAGGCTGTCTCCCATAGACTCCATTATAATTAAATAATCCAAATGTTTATAAAACAATTTCCTTTTTCTCTGTAATAATGAAACAGTACCTTGTACTTGATCCCAACCAAGATATAATTAATCATTATCAGAAGCAGAACCAGCCTATTGGGTTTAATTATTGTTTAAATGATTTTCTAGTAGATTTGAGGTATGAAGATCCAAATTACGGAAAGATCAGTTATCCGGAAAACCCCAGGTCCCGAGCATTCTGCATAACAGGTCCCATACCTGTACTAAAAACTCTACACACAGACCATATACTGTACATATGCATGTTATGGGAAACATATGCATAGCTATGGGATCCATTTTCCGGAAACCCGTTATCAAGAAAGCTCCGAATTGCAAGAAGACTGTCTCGACATAGACTCCATTATATCCAAATAATCCACATTTTGTAAAAAAAATATTTCCTTTGTCTCTGTAATAATAAAACAGTACCTTGTACTAAACTATGATATAGTTAATTCGTATTGGAAGCAACTCCAGCCTATTAGGTTTATTTAATAATAAAATGATTTTCTAGTAGACTTAAGACATGAAGATCCTAATGATGGAAAGATCTATTATCCGGAAAACCCCAGGTCTGAAGCATTCTGGATAACAGGTCCATACTATGCACCTCGGGAATAAATGCAAAAGGGAAAAGCATGTCCGTTTTTTCGTGACTGATCATAACTGCATGGATTTCATTTTTGGAACATATGGTGGCACAATGAAATTCCATTTTTCTCCTCATATTACCCCACTAACATTTATTACAGCGTTGCTGCATAATATAATAGCAAAAATTAGCAAAGCACCACATCTGTGCTGCAACTGAGCGATCAAGATGCTAATGAGAACATATAGCCAAAGGCAAACAGGGTAACAAAAGTCTGAATGTAAATAGAGCTAAATGACAGGAATGACTAAATAGGTTAAGTGGTATTGTGGTTAGAAAGAGATGTCAGTCCATCAAGTGAAACCTTTTTTTTGGGACAACTTTAGCCAAAAAAGGATAAACTATCTGATGCTATTTCAAAAATATCATGAGATGTAACCATGGATTCAGGATGTAACTGAGCGAGCCAAACAATCAGAAATCTGCATACATTTTGTTATAAACTTTTCTTATCCCTTGGCAATGGATTAAATACAGTATACAAACTTTCTCCTTACAGTAAAGAGTTTTGACCCTAACTGGAAGTGAAGCCTCATTTCTTTCAGACTAAGCATAAAAAAAGCCCATTACATCCCATAGGAAATAACGTTCCCCTGAGAGTTCTGTGTATGTAAAAACTGAAGTAGGAGACAGCCTTGGGAAATATTCCTTCAATGACATCTTCTCTTCTTATATTATTTCTGTTCTTATAGCGGAAACCTTAAGATGTATCTTAAAAACCCCAACTCTTTTGTGCTAGTTACTTTATCTCCCATTTTCTTTCTCTTAGGGTAATGTCACACCTGGAGATTCGGGGAGATTTAGCTGCTAGGCGACTAATCGTCTCTTCTTTGCAACGACTAATCTCCCCGAACTGCTTCCCCCTGGTTTCCGCCTGCTACAATTTATAAACACCTGTGGCATGGCACTCACGGTGCTTTGTTTCAGGAACTCACCAGAAGTTTCCTTGTGAGGCAACTTCGGGCCACTTCAGAAAATGAAGCGCCGTGAGTGCCATGTCACAGGGTTTTTTCATTGTAGTAGGCGGAAGACAAGGGATAGCAGTTCGAGGAGATTAGTCACCCCAAAGAAGAGGCGATTACTCGTCAGGTGACGAAATCTCCCCAAATCTCCAGGTGTGACATTGCCCTTAAAGGACATTTACATCCTACACAAACACAAATGTATTCAGTGAGCAGCCTCTTTGAAATCATTAAATACCTGCCACTCTGGTTAACAGTAAGGCTGCAGTATCTCCTTAATCACATAGAAATCCTTCTCCTCCTCTAACTCACTCTGCCCCCTCCCTCAGGAATTTACTTTGGCTGTTGGGTAATATGCATCAGTTCTTTTCAGCTCAGATTACGAAACACACCCTCCAGTCTAGCAGCCAATGAAGAAATAGCATTGCTGGTTCCCATAGAAACTCTAGCTGTCTGATCCTATTTTTTTCTCCTAATCACCTCTCATGAGCTCAGCTTAACCATTACAGTGTTCAAGCCCAGCAGAACTTTTTATCAAAATATGTTGTACCTGTGTAAACTTGCATTATAGCTTACATGTCCTGTTATTGTTGATGTGTCAGAAGGGAAAATGGCCGCCGGGTGAAAGCTGCTATTTTATGAAAATGTGATGGCGCTGGCAAATGAAGGGGGTATATGCAGCACAAATGACGTGGTTTGGGAGGGCAAGAAATGGCCAACTTATTTACATGGTAGGAAAATGTATGCTTTACATGTCCTTTAATGTAGTCAAATAATATACTATCCATGTCTCCTTTTAATTAATGCTAAATATTTGATGTGTGCTGTAATATTAGAGGATATGCAGTGTTTTTAACCAAATGGTGCATTAGTTGTGTTACTCTAAATTAAGAAATCATATCATAATTTAAAAAAGAATCAAAATAAAAAAAAGTTTCCATATCACAGATTTGCAAGCAACAGTAGCTTGCTATAAATGCCATATTGAGTATTTAAAGGTTGAAAATGTTAATTAATGCACAATTAGGTTATCAATAATAACATAAAAAGGCTGCAAAAAGTAATGGAATTGCAATACAATACAAAAGTAAGTCCTTGATCCTTCTATAGGAAATAATGACAGGTCTGAACGGTTAGTATTATTTTGAATTACTTTTATTTTGGTCGATATATTTTGGTAAATAAAGCTACAGCACCATCTTGCCCTGAATATATTTAGCACGGCTATAGAAACCCTACCAGATCTTCAACTTTTATATTGATCAATTGCTAATTTTGTTGTAGTCAACCACGCCTTTAGCATAAACAGAAAATTGGCTTTCAAATGTATTTTGTTGCCATGGAGTTTTTTCTCTCTTTTTTTTTAAAGTCTTCTGCATATTCTTTGTAAAATTATCACCATGATGCTTCACTTGAATCTTCATAATTCTTGGCAAATACACGGACAAAAGGCTAGCTGTTTTCTTGGTTTGCAGACATCAAAGATAGGTCTGATGAGGCTTTTAGTTTTCCATGAATCATATTAATGCCATATGGGAACTAAATCCTCACTTTATAAACCTAGTTTGGCGTTCAGGATTAATCCAATTACTCTTGGGTGGATTTGATTTTGCTCTACAAGCTGGGCTGCTCTCAGCAGTAATGATATTAAAAGTAACAAACTATTTCTTAGCCACTTCCCTCCATATTTGTTATTGCCATTCTGTATACTATGTAAAATGAGAATGTTGACATTACTAAGAGATTCATTATAATCTTTATGTTGTGGAGATCCGCTGTCCACACCTTTAAACATCTTTAAAACGAATTTGGTAGCCTTGCATTATTTACAAATAGGAGAGCAATTTTCTCCAGATGTCTGTGGTTAAGGACTGAGAGATTCAAGCGTTCCTCTGAAAATTAATCCAGACTGTTAGATGAAAGTTAACAAATTTATAGAAAAACACAAATACAGCTTGGAAGACAAGCGATTTTCAGTTAGTAGCTTGACCCTTCTGCTTTTTAAAATGGATCAAAATATATTCACTGGGTTCACTGTGTGGTTATTTCTCAGCAGGCTGTTCCATGTCTCTAGCCTTCTGAACAACTCTCAACAGGTCGCCTCTGTTAGTCTTTAACAATGAGCTGAATTCATATAGGTTTTGCCATTAAAAGTCAATCTGGAGCTATGTCGGGCATTAACCATTTGTTTTGATAGGTACCAAAAAATTCAAAACATAAAAAACAAACCAAAAAGACCACTTTATGACTCATTTGTAATTTCTACCAAGCACAATAAAATATACTCATAATGAATTACAAGATGGATGCAGAAAAGGTTTATAGACTACACCATAGACAATGCATTAGCGCACAGACTGTTCTATACAACTACACATTATTCCCAGTACTGTTAAAAGCAAATGTAACTAGAGTTACATGCAGCTTCTACCGCAGTAATCTACAATAAAATATCATAGAGGTATGGGATCCGAAAGCTCTGAATTACGGAAAGTTCATCTCCCGTAGACTCCATTATAATCTAATAATCTAATAAAGATTGCTTGCTTTTTTTCTGTAATAATAAAATAGTACCTTGATCTCAAGTAAGATTTAATTAATCCTTACTGGATGCAGAACAATCCTGTTATGTTTAATCAATGTTTAAATTATGTTTTAGTAGATTTAAAATATGGAGATTAAATTACGATAAGACCCCTTATCTGGAAACCCCTGGTCCTGAGCATTCTGCATAGCAGGTCTCATACCTCATACCATTTCTATGATGTTAAATGTTAATTTTAATATGCATTAGCAGCTTAGCACTGGGTGGAGTAATGAGAAAGGTTATGGACACAGGAAGGGGAAGTGAAGGGGAAGGAGCATCATCATCATCATCATCATTTATTTATATAGCGCTGTCAAGATATGCAGTGCTTTACTGCAGTTATAGCAAACAAGGAATAAATGGTGGATAACAGACAAGGAGCATGTGGGGAGAGCAGCCAGGAATAAAGCTGACTTCTACTCTGCAGGCCCGGACTGGCAAACTGTGAGTTCTGGCAAATGCCAGAGGGGCTGCTATAAGGTCCCATAGAAAGTCAGTATTTAGTGGGCTGGTGGGGGCTGTTTGGGCCTCTGTGTGTGCTGATTGGGCCTCTGTGTACCTGAAATGCCAGGGCCTATTTTAATTCTCAGTCCGGACCTGATACCCTGCAGTCTGGCATCTCTGTGTGCAGTCTTCTGTTTCACACCATCCAGCACTGGTTTATTACAACTGGCGACAAGGATTCATACTATCTGCAGGTATCACCATAAAACAACTCACAATCCACAGTACTATCAGCATTCCAGCACACAGCCTGCCTAACTTTCACTGTTTTGATGTGCACCAGTCCCAAGCAAACCTAGGAACACTCTGGAATAAGTGACTAAAGTGCTTTGAATTTCTCCAAGCCATGAACATTACTGACAATGCCAGAAAGAAAGCCATGTTATTACATTATGCAGGGGAGCAGGTATATGATATCTTTATTATCTTTATTCACTGACAGTGACTATGATTTATGCAAAACAGCCCTAACAAACTACTTTTCTCCGCATAAAAATTCCGTTTTTGAGACTTTCAAGTTTAGACAGTCAAAACAGTCACCAAATGAAAGCACTGATGAGTATCATGTGAGATTAAGACATCTTGCTGTCTCATGTGAATTTGCAGATGTGGACAAGGAAATTCGCATGCAGCTTATACAGGGGTGCACATCGACAGGCACTCAGAGACTCCACTATGAATTTATCTAAATTACCAGAGACTGCCCGCATTAACAATGCTGCAGAAAATCAAGCTAAAATGATTGAGCAAAATGACAGTATTCTAGATCAGTCATTCTCTTTAGCTAATATCACACCAAAACAACATCAAGCCCATAAATCTGCTGCAACCTGCTATAATTGCTGGTGGACCTTATCCCCACCAGGAAAACTGTCCAGCAAAAGGGTTCATCTGCCATAACTGTGGGAAAGATAATCATTTTGCAAAAGTATCCAAAAAACAGTTACCTGTACCTGCTAAAGCATCTCCAGGAAAGAGAGTAAGCACAGTGACACCAGTGGGAGCTGAACATACAAAGCAACACCTCACTCCACTGGCACACCACCAGCAATGGCACTTTTTAATAGACCTTTGCATATCAAACTGCTAAATCTCCCTCTAACGTCAGCCAGTACACCCATTACAAATAATGATGCTGCTGCAAAGGAGAGGATGAAAAGATATGCTGTTGAGGGTGGCCGTCACAGAAAAATAATATCAATGGAGGTTGGTGACTGGGTTCTTGTCAAGAGAGTGAGACCTGGCAGCAAGTTATCCTCACTATATCATCCTAAACTCTATCAAGTTACCCAAGTGAAGGGTACCATGGTCACCGCTCAGCATACTGGAAAACAAGTAACTAGAAATATATCCCACTTCAAGGCCACACTGGGGGAAGACTTTTGATGACGATGATGATGAATTGAGCACCAGCTGAACTCCAAACACACCTGGGGATATGTCTTCTGGAGAACCGACAACAACTCAAGCGCCAACTGTAAAAGAGGATCCACAGCTTGGTATAGCTCAGCGCTATCCACATAAAACAAATCAAAAACTGCCAGATCACCTCAAAAACTTTGTTTTTCAGTAAAGCTCTTGATACTAAATTTTCAAAAACATTCTGCCTATGAGCACTTACATCTAGTTACATCTAGTTTGTTGCAGTTTATTTAGTTGTTTCTGTAAGGTGGGGAGGGATGTAATGTTGTTCCATCCATTCCTGTGTTCATTTTAATATGCAATAGCAGCTTAGCACTGGGTGGATTAATGAGAAAGGTTATGGACACAGGAAGGGGAAGTGAAGGGGGAGAAAAAAAGAGTGAGGAGAGAGCAGCCAGGAATAAAGCTGACTTCTACCCTGCAGTCTGGCATCTCTGTGTGCATTCTTCCGGTTCCACACCACCCAGTACTGGGTTATTACAGCAAGTTTAAAAGAGATCAATGCATGAATACAACAATGCAAAGCAGTCTTACTGTTAGTCTTTAGTCATATCTGTTGAAGGAGCAGATATCTGATAATCAAATTGGGTTTACTGTGTTGTAGAACTCTGAAGAGCAAGATTTAATTTGTTTACAATGTTGCCAATATCCTTTTGGCAGTTAATGCCTTAAGCAATGCCATTATCAATAAATATCCTGAAGTGTTTTGAACCAGGAAATGCAAGTAGATGAGATTAGAACACATATAACTACTTGTAGTTACCAAGTGTGCAAGAGGTACAGCAGCCTTCTGCATGTTTAAAGCAAATCCTAGACATAAAGGGACTTGGTGTGCATGCAAAAGCTTTTTACTATCCATGATAGTGAATGAGTTAGGGGAAGCAAAGAGATAAAATGGTACTTCTGCTATTGTGACTACTTTGTTTATTTGCATTGATATCAAATTATTAATCAAATAAGACAGAATTGTACGTAAAAGAGATCTGAAAAAGATTGCCCTTTAATATAGCAACCGACTATCCAGGGAGCTAAACAAACTTGTAGTTAAAACACAGGCAATTGTTGAGGCAGCAATCAAAATAGTCAGGAACAGGCAGAGAGTCAAGAACCAAAGAAAACAATAGCAGAACTCAATTTAGAGTACACCAAGAACTTTCTAAGAAAGACTTAAGTTGGCCATAGATGTAAAGATTTTTTAAAAGATCCGATCGTCATCGTGAGACCACGATTATCTCGAAATGATCGTACGATTTGTCCATCAACTAAAAAGACCATTTCAGGCGATATTGCCAGGAAAACAAAGGGTAGCTGCCTGCTTGTCCCTGCAGACATACATAGATTGCACTGGGACCGATAAAGATTTTTTAACCTGGCCGATCAATTTCCTGACAGATGTCGGCTGAAAAATCGTAAGATGTACGATCGTTCGAATCCCACTAACCGCACGATAATTTCGAAGGATTGGTCGGACTTCGCTAAAATCGGTCGTTCGCCAAGAGAAATCTTTCGTCTAGAGAAATTTTCCTCAGTACTATAAAGAAGTATAGTACAAAAAACAAAAACGATTCCCATTGAAATGTACTAATATTTTTTCATTTATCACATGTTCAGCACATCCAGTTTTCATCATTTTGAGAACAGAAAACAAAGATTCTGGCTAAGTGAAATCTAAGTGAAACTTTCAAAGAAAAGCATCAAAAACAGTGGTGAATATGTGAAATTCTTCACACAGTCCACTCAAAGAGTTTTCAAAAAGGTTCCATTTATTATTTTTTCATTTCTAAATTGGCTACAGAACGCATAGTCCATAATCTAAACAGGTCAAAGAAAGCACAGTCTCTGAATATATTTGATTAGCTTGGAATAAAGATGCTGGTTGATCTGGAAGATGGGCAGCAAAGTCACTGCTGTTCTGGTCAATTTTTAATGTTATATTTTTTAAAAAATTTTTTATTTATGTTATATTTGGAAATGTTTTTGATTTGTCAAAAGAATAATTAACACTAGATTTCTGCTGAATTTTAAGCGCTTAAATATCTTTATACTACGCATTGTTTGACCCTCTTATAAGCCTGTTACAAGCAACTCACGGTTGCTTGATCATTAAGCTCCCCAGCCAGATTTACCCTGCGATTCCTTGTTCCTTGCCTTGTTCCTGGTCTTCTCCCTGTTCCTGTACCCTAGCCCTGGTTCCCTGCCTACTTTGTGTGGATCTCCTTGTACTGACCTTGGGTTGCTCTCTGGACTTCTGGAATTCTGCCTGTCTCAACCTCAGTTGCTATAAGCTGCCTGTGCCAACGTTTGGATTGGACTTTGTTTTGCCTGCCGGTATCCCAGGTTATTCTGCTTTACTTTTTCATGGCTTCCAAACTCCGTTCTTCTTTTTATGATTATACCCAGGTTATCCAATATACAGACTCCCTTCTTCCTATCTGTCCTCAGTTGCAGAATGCGACAAAATGAATAGTTAGGTTAAGCCACCATAAATCTTCATGTGAAGGAATGACAAACTGCTTAATGTAACATTAAAAATAATATATTACATTTATTGAAAGACGATATTCTATTCTTTCTATTCTAATTTATCTTCAGGCAATGGATTATTGTTCTAGTCATTATATGGCAAGTATTTGTATCAACACTTTAAAGTTCCAAAGTTGGCTCAGGCCATACATTGGATACAGATTAAAGGGGAAGCAGCAGAACTCAAAGGAAATTATTTATTATGAACTTAATCTTCCATTGCTGCTGTAACATACATACTTAAGGACACCATTTACCATTCGACAGTCACCATAATGCTCTGGAGTATGAACTATTTTTATTGTGAGCATGTGAATAGTGGTTATGCAAAGGACCAAATACAGACCCTTGTGCTACTCCACTGACAACACTGGTCCAATCAGAAAATGCTCCATTTACCACCAATCTTTGTAATTTATCCTTCAGCCAGTTATCTATCCAATTACAAATACTATGTTCCAAGCCAACATTCCTTAATAAACCCATTAACCTTCTGTATAGTACTAAATTAAATGATTTAGTAAAGTCCAAGTAGATCACATCCACTGCCATTGCTCATAAAAGGCAATTACATTTGTTTGGCAAGATCGGTTACACATAAAACTATCCTGGCACAAACTTATAGTATTATGATTAGACATGAAGTCAACTATTTTATCCCTTAAACCCCCTTGAATAATATTGTTTTACCTCCAATCAGTATAACATGTATCTTTGTTGGGATCAAATTAAATGTACTGTTTTATTATTACAGAGGGACATTTTTAATTGTTTGATTAAAATGGAGTTTATGGGAGACAGCCTTCCCGTAATTGAGAGATTTTTGGATAATGGGTTTCCAGATAACGGATCCCATATCTTTATATCTAGCCAGGAAAAAACACTCATTTGTGGATGCAGGAATGTGATGACCAGAGATATAACATTAAAGTCCCCTTCTGCCTAGCCAAGCAGTCAAATAACTCTTGAAAGTCCTATACGTATACAATGAAGATGACTTTCAAAATCCTGTTGTTTCATGTCTGTCTATTCTTTACTCTGTGAGTCTCTGTTCTAAGCACAGAGCCTTTCCCATAATATACTAAACATTATAAATAGAAATAGTATATTCATTTGGTGTGGCCAATCATTTCTAAAACCATGGCAGCTCTTTGCCATTAGTGTATTGACTAATGTATTTCTCATTCTGACCATCATTTCTAAATATCCCTTAAAAAGTTTATTACTATGCAGGGAAGGCTTTACAGACTACCATGTAAATATTTGGAGTGGTTTTGCTCCCTGTTTTAGCTGCTAGTCACATAGGTTTTACTTTAGCCTTATGGCACTGGCCTCATAAAAATGAGTCCATAAATGCTAGAAAGTAGTGGCTGGTCTCCTGAGCTTAATGCCCTCTGGACACGTGGGTGGATTTTATCAGGGCCAGTTGTTTTATCAATTTCAGTTTTTATTTTAGTAATTTTTTTACTTCTAAATGTGTTAGACAGGTGTTTTTTTTAATAGTATATAGCCTTTCTCACAGTTGACCCCTTGTAAAGACTGATGAATACAATGTGTTTAAAATATCAAGTTTTTCCTTATTCTGCTAACTGGTCTCTTACTTACCTTCTGCTCTCTTTTTTTTTTTTTTTTTTAAAGGGGGAAAAAAATCATCCATTTTTTTTTTATGAGCTTATTCTCATGGGCTTGTGTAAAAAAAGGCAATAGGCATTTGAACATCTAAAATAAATAAAATATATCATTATTTATTTTGTACATGGAAATATGTGATTCCTAAGATTGAAAGGAAGTTATGATTATGTCTGTATCTGACTTGTAGGGACCAATTCCGTGTCCCCCTTAGGCTAGCAGAGTCAACGCCTCCCTTTGCATTGTGAAATGATGGAATCTTGGCCTTGAAGTCCCTCTGCTTTCCTAAGTGTGTAGTGCACAGATTCTCTGGAAAGCAGAGAAACTTCAAGCCCCAGAATCTATCACTTTACAATTATCTAATTTTATTAAGTGGGTTTTTGTGCAAGTTAACACTTTATACATTACACCTTATACTACAATAAGCCTAACAAAACACCCGTCACCATACACTCTCAACAACAAAATTAACGCTGATCATTATATCTTATAATGATATGAAAAGAATAACCAGAACCAGTTGATAATTGCGATCCTGTGATCCGGGCTATTTGATTGATGGATACTCATTATTTATTCTAACATAACAAACACAGGCAAGGTTTGAAAGAATTGAACAGAAAGAATTTAAATGACCCATAGTCCTTTAGGTTTTTTCCAGACGATCGTTAAAATGCTATTGGCCGAGAGGAATGTCTGAATGTGTTTTCTCCTGTTTTTTTTTTCCTTAGGAAAAATGACTTCACAGCACAGCTAATGAGTTGGGATGACGGATGGTTTAGAAATCAATCAAGCGGGATCTCTCACAAACAGGATGAATTATTTTGCCCATCTTGCCAAACACTATTTCATTCTCATTAAGAAAAAAAAAATATTTAAAAAGCAACTTACAGGGTTAAATTTATTTAGTTGTACAGGTAGGGGATCCATTATCCGGAAAACCCATTATCCAAAAAGCTCTGAATTACGGAAAGACTCCTTATTGGAAGCAGAACTAGCCCATTGGGTTAATTTAATGTTTACATGATTTTCTAGTAGACTTATGGTATGAAGATCCAAATTATGTAAAGATCCGTTATCTTGATGTTTCCAGGTCCTGAGCATTCTGGATAACAGGTCCCATACCTGTATTAGGTTTTCTTGATGTTTCATAAACTGCAGAGGCAACAGTTATACTGTGTATATGTGTGAATCACCTAAAGGTGAATTGATTTGCACTTAGTTTGAACTAAGTGGAACCAATAAATCAGATGTTGATGAATTTAGGGAATAGGGTTGGTATTAAAAGGAAAGAAGAACGGAGGAAATGCGATCAAAAACGTAAAGTTAAAATTATGATTACTTTATATATGTGTATATAAATATATACACATATATATAAAGAGAGAGCGTGTTCAAAAGTGCCTTCATCATTCTTATAGTTAGTGACTTGAAAATAATGGATTATTCTTCTTTATATTTTGCAGAACTATATTATATACATCATTCACATCAATCCCTGCCCTTACAGTCTAAGGTCTCTTTCATATGAGCCAATTAAATCATCTGTAAGTTTTTGAAGTGTTGGAGGAAACTGGTGGAAACCCACCTAAGCAGGGATCACATAAAAAGGTTTCTGATCCAATTTGACCCCACCGTTTAATTTTTTCATATAATAATCTAGATAGTTGTCATGGTTTATTCACACTGCTATGTCACAGGAGGCAGAGCTGACACTCAGCAGTGGACCAACAGCATGCAGATCAGATATATACAAAGTTACTCCTAGAAGTCTATGAGGGGCACCTGGCAGCAAAGGAAGCTCTATGCAATACATTAAATGCCATCATTTTAATTGGACAGTGAAACACACAACATGTTTTGAGTCAGGTCCTTTATCTACAGTAAGTGCATTTGACATTTTGCATCAAGTACCCAGAATGTCTCAAGACATTTTCATAATGTAAAACATAATAGAGCACATTTAAAAAAAATACTCAAAGTTATGCTGGTTCAGATTGTTTTGATGAGTTGCCTGTAAGTCTGCCTTGCCTTGAAGTTATTTCCAGGCCTTGCTTTGTCCATTGCATGAACGCTTGCTGCTGACTTGCATCGAGTGCAAACATTGTAGTGTCGCTATGTCAGAATGCAAAGGCATGCTGAAATTGCCATGACAAAAACACACGTGCTTATACTCAGCACACCTGCCTACTGCATTGCATGTGAAAAAAACAAGGCAATATGCACAATTTCTCCCTAGTAATTATTATTGTATCCATGAAACAGCTTAGGAACTAAAATAACTGGATGCAGTAAGTTATTACAAAGTGTAATGTAATCTGTCCATCAGCAGAAGGAAATTCAGAGACACTTAAACATATTGTCATAGTAACACAAATGAAACAGACAACATGGTGCACGTATATTGTACAAATGAAATGTAGCTGCCCACGTAAATCATATAGTTCATTCAATCTTTCTATCCCAGAACTATCCAGCTTGAGGAAATCAGAGGAATGTACCTTAGCAATTACGAACATCTGCTAGTAGCGGGTGTAGAAAGAAATATTATCTACATAAATATCTGTGCATTTCAGCCATTTTTAATAATAGTTAACAGTGATCATAGTTCTCAGTTTGCTCTTTCCCTCTTCCCCGCAAACCATGTGGATTTCTGTAAGGATAGAAAATGTGAGCTCATCTCTCCATTTCGGTGCTATGCTTAAGTTCAGTAGACTTTGGGTTTACTTAGAAGGCAGAACACTTGCTTTTCCCACAAGTGATCAGAAGGACAATGTTTTTGTTTTGGCAGTTTTTAAAGCAATTTTATATATTCACATTTTCTGGATTTTCAGTTGTTTGGCCCAAAAGCCAGATAGCTGTACGATTGCTGTGGAAGAGGTACAATTTGACCACACATTGCTTGTACGGATACCTCGGGTTGGCTGCTGTGCTTCAACATAGTCTGTCAAAACAGGCTCCAAAGAGAGGTCCATGACAAAATGGTCAGAAGTGGTCAAAATGCCTGATTATAATAATCTATTAGTATGATATCATTCCCTCTGTGCAGTTTACTTCTTAGGCTTTTCTGGTCCCATCAGGGTCAGACTGGGCCAGCGGGACACCAGAGAAAAATCCGGTGGGCCCTGCCGACTGAGACCCGATCATACCTTCCCCTCTGCCCTCCCTCCCCTTATCCAGACCAGATCCTGCCCCTCCCTGTTGCTCCCCGCTGCCCCTACTGCTTTGAACAAGAATAAGTATGGTGTGCGGGTGCGGTTGGTGAGTGGGTGTGTGCCCTAGAGGGGGTGTGGTGGCCCCTGGGGTAGCAGTCCCAATGGACCTTGCACACCCCAGTCTGACCCTGACCCCATGATGAACAAATAGCTGGCTGGCAACTGGCCCAGGAGGCAGGCTATATTGCTGTATATATGGCAAATGTCTGCTTGCAAAAGATGACTGCATTTGTGTACTTTTAGCATAGGAGGTCCCTTGAGTAATATCACTAATCAGTCATTTGCAGTGACTGAAATAAAAGAACTTGAAGTAAAAAAAAAAGATTCAGATAAGTGTAATTTGTGAAACTTCCAACGACAGAAAAAAAAGACCAAACCACAAAAGGCTATGTTTTTCTGCAATAAAAAAATAAGAATTACAGACGTGGTTCATAGAAAGCCAAGAAAAATAGTTAAAGTCACCCACCGTGGAGACTGCTAGCTACTAAAAAGAGCAGATTTATTATTAACCCTGTGTTGAACTGTACAATATTTATCTGATAGACTTTTAAAGCTTCAATCATGAATCTGTGCAAGTATGTCATAAGGTATGTGAGCCGCTCTCTTCATAGTGCTTTGTGCTGGAGTTGCGGCACTTGAAGGGTTCACATCACACCAGAATAATTATCTTCTAACAGAATATAAACAATATAAAACTCCTTTAGTTCTGTTGTTATATATTATAAGCCAGTAGAGACTTTTGTTTTTTTAAATTAAAGGAATGAGCTGACCTTTTACTAGAGGAGCTGCCAGTGTGCTCACATGGATATGACTGTTTATAGGGGATATTCAACATAGGGTTAAACACCATGAACTATTGTAGCCATAAAAAGTATCACACACAGGCTGTTAAACTAAATATCAAGTCAACTCATTGGTGTGCTGGCACATCTATATGCATTACTGCCTGCTGGTTTAGTTCCCACTAAATGGAGTTTGCATTTTATCTTTGTATTTGCGTTGCTTTCCCCCGACAGTCCGAAACTGTGGGGAAAAGAAATTAGATTGTATGCACCCCAGGGATTGCTACAAATGCTTATAAACTCTCTGTAAGTCTCATTGCACTCTGTTGGAACTATATCAACATATGATGATAATAATAGCTTGTCAGATGGCTTCTATAACCTCTGTTCCCACTAAATGTCTATCATTGCTAGATGTCCCAAGCTCATGGAAAAATAATGGAAAGATGTGATGGGGAATGGTTGGCTTTTAATTAAAGCACATTCTACAATTTCATGAAGGAAAGAACCACATCACTCTAGCAGGAAAACCGTTGACTATAAAAGATAAGGAATCTCCGAGCAATTGCGTAGGTTCTGTGCTGAAAAGATCATCTCTAGAGACCTGGAAGTAAGGGGGGGTTGGCAAAGAGAAAAGAGAAATGACTTATTTGAAGGGCCTGGCAGTTCTCCAGCTGAAGGTTTTAAAGAGGTTTGAAAGGAAGTGTAATGATGATCTTGACGACTGTTATGACACGGATTAGAATTCAGCACTATTCTCAGCCCTTATGATATATAATAACTAAATGTTATTTAGATTTCAGCTACCAACAGTGCACAGCTTGTTTCTAACAAGTTGTATGTGAAAAAAACGGAAAAAGTAATATCGTGTGTCGGATGGTAAGAGGCACATATTGTAAATCTGTGTATGCACAACATATATTTGCCCAGAGCTTTTCATCTGAATGGCATTCCTCCACTGTAACAGGGTATCAAATTAGAGTGCCAGGGCCTTAAGTAGAGACTTGGATTTAATCCTTATTTCTTAAACTATGAGCTCAAAATTGAGAATTACTCTATTTATCAATAAGGTTTAAAAGGGTTTATACTGGCTTTAGTTTTCTAGAACTACACAGTGAATGGTTAGTGTAAAATGCAGTGTGTTTCCATTGATCTGGAAGCGTGGTGCTGCTTGCACACTGGATGGCTAAAATGAAAAAAATATTTACAATTAAAAGCTGTGCACACTGTCAAAATTACAATGCTTGCCCGAGTTTATATAGCAATAATTATTGACACTTAGGGGCAAATTCATCAAGGGTTGAATATCGAGGGTTAATTAACCCTCGATATTTGACTGGGAATGAAAATCCTTCGACTTCGAATATCGAAGGATTTTGCGTAAATGGATTCGAAGGATTAAATCCTTCGAATCCAACGGTTCGAAGGATTTTAATCCAACGATCGAAGGATTATCCTTCGACCAAAAAAATTTAGCCAAGCCTATGGGGACCTTCCCTATAGGCTAACATTGGGTTCGGTAGCTTTAAGGTGACGAACTAGGGGGTCGAAGTTTTTTCTTAAAGAGACAGTACTTCGACTATCGAATGGTCGAATAGTCGCACGATTTTTAGTTTGAATCCTTCGATTCGAAGTCAAAGTCGTAGTCGAAGGTCGAGTAGCCCATTCGATGGTCGAAGTAGCCAAAAAAACACTTCGAAATTCAAAGTATTTTTTCTTCTATTCCTTCACTCGGAGTTAATGAATTGGCCCCTTAGAGGCAGATTTATTAAGGCTCGAATGGTAAATTTGAATTTTCTAATTGGATTTTTGGTCAAAACTCACAAATTCGAGTTGGGAAAAAATCCAAATTCGAAATTGAGATTTATCATACCTCGACCCTGGAAACAACTTGAATTCAAAAGTACGCCACCTAAAACCTTCCGAGTTCATGCAGAAGTCAATGGCAGAGGTCCAGTGACCCATTTGACAGATGTAAATAGCCTTCCTGACATTAAAGGTTTTTTCAGAGAAAAAACTTGAATCAAGTTCCATTCGAATTCGATTTGAGTTTCCAGTCGGTAATATTCGTTCGAGTTTTAGGCTGGAACTACACGATCAGACACGCTGAGAGGAAGCGAATGCAAGGAGACAGATGTGGCGAATATAAGGTAAGTAATAGAAACGTCGGACCTGGTCACTGCGTGCATCCGACATGACACGACTGTCGAATGAAGACGCAACGTGCAGT
Organism: Xenopus laevis; assembly: GCF_017654675.1. Lineage (NCBI taxonomy): Eukaryota > Metazoa > Chordata > Amphibia > Anura > Pipidae > Xenopus > Xenopus laevis. The sequence continues at coordinate 60,248,607 of NC_054377.1, read as the reverse complement.
GTTTACATCCGACGGTCACGTTGTGTCGGATCTCAAGAAGACGCATTGTGTAGTTCCAACCTTAGATGTTCGAGTTTTTTCTTAAATAAGATACCATTCAAGCTTCGAGGTCATTCAAGTTAAAAAAACTCTATCACTCAACATTTGATTAATATGCCCCATAGAAAATGTGTTCAGAGTGTAAACTGGTAACAAAAAACATGCCTTTCAAAAACCTAGATGCTTAGTTTTTTTAAATTTTTTAAAATGTATTTGTTAATCGGACAAGGTGTCTGCTAGTTTGGATATATATAAGTGGTCAATGTTAGCAACATCTAGCATCAATATGCCCAGAATGTAATAAAACAAGGATTATTGTACTAAGGATCATAGCCCAGAAATTAATCCTCACACTGTTTAGGGTGATTCTCCACCCTGAAAAAATATATATATTTATGTGTCCCAAAGCTGACTTTTAGTTCACAAGGGAAAAGGCTGGAGCTCTATCGCTGACAGTGCAAATAATGCATATGGCACACAGACTGATTTTATTACGGCAACTCCACTACCTGCCACAGATCGCTTCTCATTTTTGCTTCTCTGGGAAATGCTGAAAGTTGCCCAGCACATGGGATTCTAAAAATTGTTTTCCAAACAGTTTTAGCACAGACCTTCAAGAGTAACAAAGGGACATTTGATCTGCTTATTCCCGTAATCTTGTCATGCACACAAGTTCTATGAATAGGAGAAGGTCAGTACACAGGAATTTTTAACACTGGCAATAGGTCTGCATTTATAGAAAACCAGCTCCTTGATTTAGATCCTAAGCTCTTCAAACATCTAGTTTTGATGAACTTCGACCGTTCGCGTCCGCCGAATGTTCGCGAACGTTTGGGAACGTTCGCATTTTGAGTTCGCGTTCGATTTGAATACAAGTCGTTCGACCATTCGACCATTCGAATTCCTTCGACCGCTAAAAATCGAACGATTTCCATTCGTTCGAACGATTGTAAGCATTCGATCGAATGAAAAGCATTCGATCGTTCGATTCGAATGAAAATCCTTCGATCGAATGATTAAAATCCTTCGATCGTTCGAATCGAACGATTTTAGCGGGTGTTCGAAGTTCGCGAACTGTCCGCGAACGTTCGCATTTTTTGCCGGTGTTCACGAACGGCGTTCGCGAACACCAAATCGGCAGTTCGCTACATCCCTATTTTGCAAACATACGTAGTATACATAATAACATTTTGCAATTGGAAACTGTTTTTTGCGACAAAATGTTTAACGCTAAACATTTTGAAAAATGCAATTTTAAACAATGCTTACGGTTTTAATTACACTGCCCTTTAAGCTTCAAGCTTGAATATAACAATTGATTTCTCATGAGATATTTTTTTTCCTCCATATTATTTTAATGCTTCTCTTTTTTTATTGAATGAATAGTAAATTTTTTAATCAGGTAGTCATGTTGTGTTCATTGCCTTGATGTTTTCTTATTGATGGGGATTGGTTGGATACTTTCATCTGGATAGCAAAAAATCTGACACATCCTTATTGGCTGAGAAAACAATTTAGCCAACTACAGTAATTCAGCAATTCTTTTTTTTCTGTTACGTTTCAGGTAGATTCCTAATTTCTTCCAGTTTTACAGAATATGTCCATGACAGCCTGAAATAAATAGTCCCATTCCAATGACCTTCCCAGTAAAATATTTCATTTTCCATGCTTAGCTCTTATGTTTCCAGTTCATTCATTTGACACTGGATCTATAGTGTGAAATGTTTGACTCATCGGCTAATGCATCACTGGCTGTAGCCAAAGCAGTGATACACACACACCAGTGTATGCAAAACAGCTTGTGAGGCAACATCAGTTGCAAGGCATATAAACCCATGAGAATTCAGACATATTTCTTACAGTTAAACTTCATGATGCTCTTAGAGATATTATGAATTCTGCGTTGCATATAATGATACGGGTGCTATTTAGCTGTAGTATAAAGGAATATCATCATAAAACTGCATAATACAGTGGGGGACATTAGGGGGCCTATTTCTTAAGCCTCAAATTTTTCTGGTGGAGTTTTTAGGGGAAAGAAAATCAAAATTTTTAGAAGGAATAAGAAACTCAAATTTTTCGAGATTTATTATGCTCCAAAGCTGCTAAAAATCTGAAAATACTCCAGCTAAAACTTGTCGTAGACATGTACAAGTCAGTAGCAGATATCCCTTTTGCCAATGGAAGATGTTTTTTGCCTTCATGATTTTTGAGGGTTTTGGGTTGTTTGATGCTAGTTTTTGTTTAAAAATCAAAAAAACTTGTGGTTTACGGGCGACAATTTTAAAAAAAACCTACGATTCAATTTGTTACACGATTTTTTCAAGGCTTTTTCCGCACGTACAATTTTAGTTTGGATATTTTAGTAAATTAAGCCAGCGTTAGGTCAAATTTTTTAAATACAATCCAATAAATAACCCCTACAATTTCCTTTTAGTGCAGCTGGGCACAGATTCAGAAACTCTGCTGGTTGAATTCAGCACACTCCTTGTACCACCAATGTATCAACTGATGTTGGTAGAGAAAAAATACGGCTTTAGATGAACTCCAATATCTCATAATATCTTAGAATTATTGTCCACTTGATTTGATAGAATGGTAACTTCTAAAAGCTTTCAGTGCATATCATATCAAACTGTTTTAAGACCTTATCAGCAATGCTTCATTAAGTATAATATATCTGGATACATTTATTAGCTTTTACCTTGCCCTCTGAGGGGATGATTGAACCTAATTCTGCTATGCACATCATAAGAAGAATACTTATAAGAAGAAAACTTCATTTTGTTGAACAGAAAAATTGTTCTTTGCTTAAAGTGTGGAGGGAGGTGAGCATAAGGAATCCAGGGAGCAGGTCTGGGACCACCAGGTTTTTTCCAGTGTCCTGCTGGCCCAGTCCGACCCTGAATAACCTTAATAACTGTCAAAGCAATGCACGTACATCTCATCTAAGTAGTTGGAACTTTTCTTATCAGAATCCCTACATTTATAATAGAGGCCATAGGTTGGAAGTCAGTGCAAGACCAAAGCACGTAGAGGCAGTGTCGGACTGGCCCACCGGGATACCAGGAAAATTCCCGTTGGATCCTCCTGCTTCTAAACATTTGGCTTTTTTCATGGTCATTCCCTATTTCTATGAGAATAAAGAGGCTAAATAGATGGAATAATAGATTATAGTATGTAAAGAAAAGAGAATAGGAGAATAGTGGTTGAGTGAGGAGAGGAAGAGAATAATACTTAGAGTGGGCCCCCGCCTCGCCCCTGGTCTAAAGGTTTTTGGGTGGGCCCCTGATCTAAGGGTTTTTGGTGGGTCCCTGGTGTCCCATTCCGACACTACATGGAGCAAATGGAGTTGAGAAACCTGTGACAGTTCAGCTACCTGCAAAGCAATGAACAAATTTCAAAAATACAGAAGATTGTGCCTATTTTATCAATTTGCACCCATCCCTGTCAGTAGCACATGATTCCAAATATTTTCTCTTAGACTATTGTGCCATTTACACTTTGGCCTCAATTCTTTATAAAATATTGCTAGTCCAAGCAGTCTTCTACTTGTAGTATATATCATATTTCCCCAAAGTACCACCTTGCTCTCTCTCACCAGCTCTATACCTGTCAAAAGAAACCTAACTTGCAACTACTACTATAAACCTATTACACTATTCATTGGTCCTCCCTATACTGATAATCTCCAGGTATACTAAAAGCATAGTGACAACCTTGTCAAGCTGTTATTCTATTACCAATCACTATTATTCTAATACCAGTGTGAGGTAAGGGGGGGTCAGAAAGCAAATTAGCACAAATGTATGGATACAGGAGCTGATTTACTAACACAAGTGCAATTGTCATTAGGATTTTCTAACTTGTAGAGGATCTGCTCAAAACTATAGTATTTACTGATTTGCTGCTTCTTGCAACAGCATTTAACACCAATATAACACCAACGTTTGTAAAGAGCATTATTGGACTTTAGTTCGGACAGTGTTCCCCCAAATCACTCATTAAAACATTTAATTGTATGGAAATTGATGGCTGTGGTTGGTGTTCAGTAAGCTCAGGCCTATGCAGGTATATCTTTGCTTATTTTGTAGTTGCCTGCAGTATATTGTATTGAGCAGGTATTACTATAACAAATAAATATTCCTATAATAAAGACCCTTCATGGGCCAAAGTGCATCCGTCACAGCACTGTTTTTTCTGTCCTAAAATTTCTGTGACCCTGAAATGTAGAGCTGTCTTAGTGCACACTGATCCAGGATTCATTTCCTTATAAGAGGTAAGAAGCCTCGGTGACGAAAGTAAAATCACTTGCTATTTAAATTAAAGGGATACTGTCATGGGAAAAAACATATTTTTCAAAATGAATCAGTTAATAGTGCTGCTCCAGCAGAATTCTGCACTGAAATCCATTTCTGAAAAAAAAACAGATTTTTTTATATTCAATTTTGAAATCTGACATGGGGCTAGACATATTGTCAATTTCCCAGCTGCCCCAAGTCATGTGACTTGTGCTCTGATAAACTTCAATCACTCTTTACTGCTGTACTGCAAGTTGGAGTGATATCACCCCCTCCCTTTTTTCCCCCAGCAGCCAAACAAAAGAACAATGGGAAGGTAACCAGATAACAGCTCCCTAACACAAGATAACAGCTGCCTGGTAGATATAAGAACAGCACTCAATAGTAAAAACCCATGTCCCACTGAGACACATTCAGTTACATTGAGAAGGAAAAACAGCAGCCTGCCAAAAAGCATTTCTCTCCTAAAGTGCAGGCACAAGTCACATGACCAGGGGCAGCTGGGAAATTGACAAAATGTCTAGCCCCATGTCAGATTTCAAAATTGAATATAAAGAAATCTGTTTGCTCTTTTGAGAAATGGATTTCAGTGCAGAATTCTGCTTGAGCAGCACTATTAACTGATTCATTTTGAGATTTTTTTTTCCCATGACAGTATCCCTTTAAATTATCTGACAAATCCATTAGATTTATCCTTTTACTAGTACATTGCCTGTTCTACTTAATTAGAAGATTCAGCAATTAACTGGTTAAGTAACCATCTGGAGGCACCTTAAATGAACCAGTGGTGTAAAGGGCAAAGGTAATCACTGGGATATCCCAACTGCTTTATTATAATTACAATGTTTCGGAAGCAGTGATGTAATTCTCATGAAGTGCTGGATGACTAGCAGATGACTTCTTTTATCTTCTCTTACATGCCTGTGCCGACTCACTATATTACTCAACATCACTGGTGAGTGGAGCCACTAGAACTAAAACAATGTCTAATATCCCATATAACGCTGAGATTTCTCATAAAAAAATACATAAAACTGAAGTTTCAAACATTTAAAATAAACTGGATAATACAAATTTCTTCTTTCCTGTTGCCTAAAATTTAAATTACCATTTCTTTCTAAAGATTTTGTGATCCATGTTTTCTATAGGAATTTGCAAGTTTGCAAAATCCTTTGAAATGTTCAACATTTCTGCATAAATATGACCTAATCACAGATGACCTAAAAAGATGATCTGCTTTTTATACAAAATCCTCAAACTAGATAGGAACCAGTCTTAAAGTGTAATACAGAGCCTCAACACAATAGTGTGCACCACAACTTTGTAGTTTGGTTGCAGTTATTGATTTTTGTTAATAAATCAAAAGATCCAGTTTCCATTTTTTTTTGTGTGTGTTTGTGAATTGCATCTCTGTAACAAAACAGGTGCCACAAGAGTCTGTTGCTCTATAAATATTCCTATTGGCTAAAACTAACAGGGCCAGATTTACATCTTGGTCACCCCCATCCCCTCCCCTTCATTCATGCACATGTGTAAATTTTCCTCATTGGGTGCAGAGCATTGAGGATTGCACATGGGAAATTTTAAAAACTATCATACAGTATCTCCTCTGCATCCCCAGTGCTTCCAAGTGAATGTGGCTGTGGTAGGGCAGCATGCCGCCCCTAAAATTCTGACGCCCTAGGCCCAAGCCTTTGTGTCCTTTCCATAAATCCGGGCCTCAAAACAAAGCTCATAAGCTCCACTGGGGAAGGTGCTGATGTTAAAAGACCAGCAACATCAATTTTGTTAATTTTCTGGTATTTATATAGCACCAGCACATTTATGTAGCCCTTTTATAACGATTACAAATAATTAAAGGACCACTAACAGTAACAAAAAAATAATACGGTAGTATACATTGAAAAAAAAAAAACACCAAGACAAATTAAACATTAAAATCGCAAAGCCTTTATTAAAAATAACTTACTGAAACTCTGCTTCCCCATCTCTTCAGAAAAGGCAACAGAGCTACAATCCATCGCGCAGTCCATCATATCAACTTCTCCTCCCTGGCTATCACCTATAAGGAAGTCAGGGAGGAGAAATCGAGCACTGCACAATGGATCACGATCGTCTTTTCTGAAGAGGAGTGTAAAGACTTTTCGATTTTAAAGTTTAATTTGTCTTGGTGTTTTTTTTCAATGTATACTAACGTATTTTTTTTTTGTTACTGTTACTGGTCCTTTAATTATTTGTAATCGTTACAAAAGAGCTACATAAGTGTGTTGGTGCTATATAAATACCAGAAAATGAACAAATATCTAAAGATAAAGAGGTGCACCCTAGGAATTCTGGTTGTACGGACATAAAATGTATGGGCCACACCATTTAACAATGCATTATACTGGTTGTATAGGCAAAATAGTATCAAAAGATAAGTATCACTATACACAGGTGAACTTTGTTTCATTTTTAACTGAGATTATTTAAGCATTAGTCATTTTTAATTTTCTCTAGGAATTACACTGAATAATATTAGTCCTTAATCATCATTGAAAATCTTCATTAAATGTGTTGTGTATTTTTTATGCACAGAAAGAAATAGTGACTAGTCAAACAGAAATGCTACAGTAGATCTCTAAGATCCAACCTGTAGTGTCTATGTTATTACACCAGCTTTAATTTGGTGTTACTTGTTATTGCAACAATGTTTTTGGGTAGTCTTAAAATTCTATCTTCACACAATTCTATTCCCAGGGTTTCCTTTTATTGCCAAAAAGGTGACATAGCAGTTTATTGCCAAAAAGGTAGTTTAGTGGTTACCATTGTTGTCTTTTAGTGGCGACACTGTCTACACAAAGTTTCTACGATTGTCTTGTATATGTGTGGACTTGTTGAAGAGCAATACAAGTCACACATACATACTGCAATGTAACTGTCTTTTGAGGAAATTGACATAATTTATTAATATAAATTAAAAAAACAAACAAATACAAAAAGTATTGTAGACGTGATGCGCTAACAATAAAAATACATTGCAAGCTTTCGGAGCACCAAGGCCCCTTCGTCAGGCAAAATACAAATGAAAGCTAGAAAGGCACAGCATATATTCTGTTAGATCAGTGAAAGCAATAAATTAGGAAGTTACAGATAGATAGAGATCAATTGTAGAGATAAAATCCTTGTGCGCAATTTTTGTCCTGTTTTTATAACAGGACAAAAATTGCGCACAAGGATGAACCATCACAGACATAAATTAACACCAAATCATGTGATACACCAGTGGGGCAAAACTTCTGCAGTCAAAAACACAGTCTTCAGGACATGCAGCTCTTAATTCTAAAAGGGAACTTTAAAACTGAACAGCAAAGGAAGATTTATGAATTCAAATGTATGGAGTTATTTAACACATTAAGACAGGACCTTAAATTAGGGTCAGGTTTCATGTCACACTATGTGACCTGACTGAATCCAGACTCCTGGACTATTTACAACCCACCCTAATTCATTGTATTATCTCTACATTTGATCTCTATCTATCTGTAACTTCCTAATTTATTGCATGAATACCTTTCACTGATCTAACAGAATATATGCTGTGCCTTTCTAGCTTTCATTTGTATTTTGCCTGACAAAGGACCCTTGGTGCTCCGAAAGCTTGCAATGTATTTTTATTGTTAGCCAATATAGGTTTCATTTCTACAATACTTTTTGTATTTGTTTGTTTTTTTTATTTGTTATTTTTGCTACTGGCTAACACAATAACAAAGTTTTTGTTTTGTGCTTAATATAAATTGAAATTGTATAACTTTTATAGGGAAATGAGATTGCGAGCTCAACTGGGGTAGGGGATAATTGATCATTCTCTTTAAAATTATTCAGTCCTATATAAATAAAGGGCAATGATAATATTCAGGTTTTATGCTGAATAGCTGAGCCGCCAAAATATGTTTCTGCTGGACGGTGCCTTTTGTTTACCTTTTTCAGTGGATTTCTAGAACTTCCTTTCTTGATTTTGCAAACGTGTGCTTAAGTCCAGTAGAAGTCTTAATAATCTATCAACACATTTGGGCTGATCCATTCACAGTTTTAAGCGTGTGTTTGGAAGTATTCAATCTGAATAAAACTATATCATTATTATATAACTGGCTCCAAAACATTAGGGTCTGATTTCTGTCATGTCCACTGGAAAAAAAGAAAACATCCATTTGCAAAGTTTGCCACACCACTAAATCTAGGTCCAGAGACAATACCAGAGGAGGAGGTGGGGAAAATAATGATAAATTTTTCCGAGAAATAGCTGGCAAAGGGCTTGCCAACGCTAAGACCACCCAAGAAAGGGAACTGCAGATCCAGCTGAAGGGGAACTTGCAGGGAACATCAGTTAATGCTTTTGGGCTAATTAACTTGCTGCACTGTAACAGCTTTAGGTCTTAATCCCCCTTTGTCAATAATATCTGATAGATATTTTGGGCAATGCCTACAAATAAAATTTAAATTGCTTAAAACATTATGATTTTTAAGTAGTACAAAAAGGAAGCCCTCAACATGCACAAAACATTTCTCAATGGCATCTGATCAAGCTTCATTGATATATAAATTAGGCCAGGTGGAAAATGTCATATGCGGAGGATCCCCATGGGGCTGTTTTGCACAAAGTGCTTTGCAGGTGATCCAGTCTTATGTCTAAGGGAGGGATTGGACTACCTCTTAGGTCATACAAGTGTTTGTTTATTTGGTTACATGGTCACACAAGCGGATCTTTAGTTTATGGTCAGCTTTTATTTTTTTCCATTGTTATTGCATGTGCTGTTACGTAAAGACCTAGGAACAGTATGTTTATCTAGGATGTCATAAAAACATATATTATATGCCATATAAAACAAACAGTCAGTTTGTTTAAACCAGTTCTCTATATTGTTGGAAGAATGTACCAATCAAAGGCAAATAGGTTAGACCTTCGTGCTTGGCTGAAAAGTATTCTTCAAATTACACATAAAGAAAAAGTGCTTAGGTTTTGACGGTCTTGTATTATTATGAAGTATTGCGATTGGATAATATATAACAGTTAATACAAGCTCAACTGTTAATACACACAAACATATTTATTGCTTCTTACAGATGACATGTATATCTAGAGACACATGACTGCATGTATTTGCCTATTTCATTATTATTAACATGTATTTATATAGCGCCAACATATTGCGTAGCACTGTAAAGTAAATGTGATTATACAACTAAATCACATGAATTATATACATAGAACATATGGAGTTACATACATCACATTCAATACCGGTACAAAAGGTGAGGAAGGCCCTATGCAAAAGAGCTTACAATCTAAAGGGAAGGGAGTAATACACAAAGTATGGGAGTGGGCAAGATTGAATTTACCTAAAGACATGCACGTGTATGTGTATTATAGACGTAATGTTTTTTTGGTTTATTGGAGAAAATACCAGAACCTTACCTTAGTTGAGTGTAAAGTGAGAGGTAAAGCCAATTGTTCTGAGATGTTCTCTACAACAAAACACAAAAAGTACTGAGTGTTTAGGAAGTACATTATGTTTTCCTGGTTTTCTTCATCCTTTGCAGCTCAACAAAGATGCTATATCATTTATTAAAAGATCCAAATATAAAAAGCATGAACAAAACAAAACGCTGAATGATGCACTAAAAGATACGAAAACCTCTAAAACCTATTAAATATGTAGGATTTTTTTTGGACTAAACTACTAGTGAAAAAAAATCCAAAAACCTCATCGTCTGAATGGCTATAAAAAACGTCCAATAGGATCAGCACAGCTCCCAATCACTTCTATGGGATCTCGACTGCTTTTCCTTGCCAAAGTTTTGTATTAGAGGTTTTTCATGGTTTTTATTCTTCATAAATCTCTAGGCAAATTTATAAAAAACTTAATTTTTTTTACAATAAGTACTTGTTAGAACAAAAAAAGAATGGCTACTCATTTTTAGCGTAATTAAAGAAATTATCATTGTAAGCAACTTGCCAATATTCAATATTAATCTTTTTCAATGACCATTTGTAAATGTAATTACTAATTAAAGCTGTGTTTGTCTCTATTTTATTATTCTCTCTAATACTAATACTTCTGGCTGCTCATACCATGGAGGGTTTGTATCAATATTCACAACACCCCCTCCACCCCAGCCAATACTTCAGTTCCTACTTCAGTTTGTGATTAACAAACGTGAGAAGAAGTAAAATAACCGTAGCATGCAAGGGATTTTGGGAAATGGAGTCCTGGCTAATTTCATAAGACTAAGGAGATCACATTACACATAGTAAACAGTAAATTTGGCCTCCGGAATTTGAGTAGGTCCTTTGACTTATAAGATGTGTAAAATGATTCTGCTAATAACAGTGTATGATAGCCCAGCACATAATAAGTACTGTGGTAAAATAACCCAGAGCATATGTTTGGCATGTTTGATTTGTCGAGCTGTAGAACATAACATGCCAACACAGAGACTTATTTAATAAAGCCTTTATACGATGGGAGACCACAAAACAGCATGTGTAGCAGTGAGATAAAATGATGTAAGTTGATTACAATCTCTTATTGGGCTGCTATGTTAAAATGAAATTATTTAAACTTTACAATGTTCTTGTTCAGGTACGATTATCAATTCCAGCCTGAAGAAGATTGCTGTGTTTATGAAATATTTTGATATCAGCCATATTGTGGACCAATAAAAAGTATCATTCAGTCGGCAACATTCCATCTTTGTTTTGGGCCTCATATTCCAGAAACGACCGCCTTGGACTCAAATAAGTTTCTCCGAAGAGAAAGAATCAGTTGTCATGTATTCTAAGATCTCTTATTAGCATATTCTGAGACGTCAAAATGTCAAGGCTACGGAAGTTTATGATATCTCCAGCTGTGCAATTTACAGAACGTAAAATAGAATTGACAGCATCTGGCCGTCACAGCCAAACACACCGACACTGCATACACGTGTGAAAATGCATCGCCTTATTATAACTTCTTTAAACCTTTTGATATCCCCTCCTTGGTGGAAATTTAATATTGCTTTGGACAGTTTCACCACAACACAGTATTAAACTTTTTTTATTGCCATAGTATAACAAGTGAGAGAAAATGAAGTTAATAAGATTAGAAAAATTCTTTTAATGTTGCTCTGCTCAACAACTTAAAAAGTTATTGAAAACAGTCATCTGATGTTTCTCTGGTCAACTCTAAGAGCAACCTCACAAGACTTTCCTTTTCGCACTAACAGTGAACAGCAGGTAGCGCATTTGTTTTAAATTCATAACAATGGAGGTGTCAGTACTGCTAATATCTTGAAACCTAGAACAAAATCTAGTGCAAAAGTGCTCAGAAGTGACCTACATCTTTTCCTTTTCTTCTACTTAAACTGAAACAATGGCAATAGGTAGTTTTGCATTTACAGGGGGTTAAACCCTTGATAAAAATATCCCACTACATGAATTAGACTACTAATTTGAAGATTATTCAACATTTTACTACAGTTGCTGGTTTTTGATAGCTTGAGAAACTTTTTGCAAGCAATATTGCTTTGAGGGTACAATCCTGATCCAGCTGTAATATAGTATTTGACATGGTTTACATTTGATAAGATGTTAAAGTATGCTAGGAAGTAAAATTGTTCGACTATTCGACCATTCGATAATCAAAGTACTGTCTCTTTAAAACAAACTTTGACTTCAATACTTCGCCAACTTAAACCTGCCAAAGTGCTATGTTAGCCTATGGGGACCTTCCAGAGCATATTTTGAAGTTTTTTTTATTTGGGAAAATAGCTCGAATCATACGATTCGAAGTACGATCCAACTACGATCAGAGTATGATCGAACTACGATCGGAATACTATGGTACGATGCAAAAAATCCTACAAATGTGACTTTGAATTTCGTAGTATTCAATTCGATGGTCGAATTTCAAAGTTTATTTTCCAATTCGAAATTCGACCCTTGATAAATCTGCCCCTAAGTGTTTGGTTAAGGAGCATTTAATGGACAGGTCTGGATTCAGAGCTTCAGAGACATTTGTCTGTTTTATAGTAAAATATGTGGAAAAAACATCTGTTCGTTTTTTTTTATACCTATGATCTTTAGAAATGACCATCAATGGGTTCATTTAGTTCTCTGTAATGAATAACTATAAATAATTATACTGAGAAATGAACATTTAAAACCTTTAGAAAGAAGTTGCTTATACTACGTTTTAGTATACAGGGATGAGCATTAAATTTAAGTTCTATGCATCAAAGTTTTCACAGGATCAAATGTCATTTTGTCCTTCACATAGAAAACATCCTGTCTGCTAAACTATCCATTTACACATTTGTTTTGCAGGTTATTAAATGAGACAAGACTTCATAAGGCCCTGAAATAAAAGAGGCTTCAGACCAGTGGGTTTTCGCTTCATGATTTCATTGGATTAGTGAAGTCAATTCCTTTTGAATTATTAAACCATCATGCATTCCCACTGTTACATTTCCAGTTTCCAATTGCAGTGAATGAATGGGTGCCTGTATATTGGGAATGTGGCCCAAATTCACTTTCATGATTACCTTTTAATGACTTTTTTTAGGTGGCAACATATCATTCTACATGTACAAATGTAGTTACAACTTTGCCTTGACTTATAAATTATAGTGTAAACAAAACTTATCCTACAACATCTCTGGGCACATTTAAACAAAGTTTGATTCACTGATCTAAAGGTGGCCATACACGGGCCGATAAAAGCTGCCAACAGGCAGCTTATTGGCCCATGTATGGGGCCCCCCGACGGGCTTCCCTGGCCAGATCTCGATCCGATGGGACTAAAAATCCATCGGATTGCGGCCGCATCTGGGCATATCGGGGAGAGATCCACTCGTTTGGCGACATCACCAAACGAGCGGATCTCTGCGTGTATGGCCACCTTTAGTCACACAGAAGAGCAACGGACAGTTCTTACTTGATAGGTTTTTCAATACATACCAACTATCCTAAAATCTAAGCCAAACATTCACTAAAGTAGGCAATGTAGAGAAGAGAAGTAATGTTAGGAAAGATTGGTTTAAGCTAAGATATTAGCATTTCATATACTGCATATATATATATATATATATATATATATATATATATATATATATATATATATATATATATATATATATATATATATATAATACACAAAAGCTATGAATATCTTGTAAATTATATAGTGAATAAAGTACCCCCTCTTGTAAAATATAAGGATATTACAAGTTACTGAGGAGTTTCATGAACATATAAAAACACGAGGCCGAAGGTAACTTCTAATATCCTCATATTTTACAACTGGGGGTACTTTATTTATTATAATACACAAATTTCAGTGAGTCATGTGACAGAAATGACATCAGAACTCACCGTTTATAACTGATGACATCAGAACTCACCGTTTATAAGGATATAATTTACAGGATATTCATGGCTTTTGTGTATTATATCCTTATAAATGGTGAGTTCTGATGTCATCAGCTTATAAACAAAGAGTTCTGATGTCATTTCTGTTACATGACTCACTGAAACTTGCGTATTGTAATAAATAAAGTACTCCCTCTTGTAAATTATAAGGATATTAGAAGTTACCTCGGAGTTCCATGACCTGTATAAAAACACTTAGCCTTCGGCCTCGTGTTTTTATATGGTAATGAAACTCCTCGGTAACTTATAATATCCTTATAATTTACAAGAGGGGTACTTTATTCACTATAAATAAATATATATATATATATATATATATATATATATACATACAATAATCCTGCTTATATGTGCAACAGACAGTAGCAGTGTTATATCAATAGAGATAGGAATTTCATATAAACATCTTTGACTTTAGATTAAAACAGCATCTTAATCTAGTACAATGTAAAAGCGCCTAAATGGAGTTTCTGGGCAGGGTCTAATGATGGATTATGGAACAGCTACAGTATGCTTGCAAAAAATAGGGATAATTTAGAAAGCACCCTTTGATGGTACAGGAATGGGACCTGTTATCCAAAATGCTCAGGACCTGGGGCTTTCCAGGTAAAGGATATTTCTTTTATTCAGATCTTCATATCATAAGTCTACTAGAAAACTATGTAAACATTAAATAAATTTAATAGATTAGTTTTGCTTTCAAAAAAAAAACTATTTTTACTTAGTTTGGATCTTGTACAAGGTAATGTTTTATTATTACAGTACAGAGAAAAAATAGAATCATTTTGATAAATGTGGATTATTTGGATAAAATAGAGTCTGCGGGAGTTGTCCTTTCCGTAAATCAGAGTTTTCTGGAAATCTGGTTTCTGAACAATGGATTCCATACCTGTGTTGATAAGTTGTTTAGATATTATTTCAGCATTAAATTGACCAATGCCATGTTTGTGCTTGGTGCTTTTATTGTAGATTATACTATAACAAACCCAAATGAATGGATGCCTTGTTTCTGTGTATTATATTATAAACAGGAAATGGCTGACTAATATGTATTCCAATGATGACAGATATAAAATAATCTTTGATGAAACTGCGTATTTGTTTTGCATAAGAAGAGCAACACTGTACAAGATTAAGAAAGCATTTACAAAGTTGGAAGCACATCAATACCAAGAAATTTAAGGGGGATTTTAAAATATGTACAGGTATTGCATACCTCCCAACTGTCCCATTTTTGAGTGGGACAGTCCCTCTTTTGACAGCTCAACCCCCAGTCCTGCATTTGTACTGGAAAGTCCCAAATTCTCTGCACTGAACAGCCAAAAAAAGATACAATGTTTCTAACTTAATTGAGTAAAAACTTAAGATACATTTGTAACAGTTTTGTCCCTTGGGAGAAGTTAGACTCACAGCTTAAAGGGCAATTCACCTTCATTAGTAAAACTGTAATTAAACATAAAAACTACAGAAATGTGTTCAAACTTTCATGACCTGGCAAATTTTGTAAAATGGGCATGGTAATTAGGGGGAGTGGCCACAAAAGGGGTGTGCTCTATACATTTTCACAGCACTCTGCGCGGCAAATTTTGGGAGGTATGGTATTGGACCTATTATGCAAAATGCTCGGGACCTGGGGCTTTCCAGAAAACTGATCTTTCTGTAATTTGGATCATCATACCTTAAATCTACCTAAGAAAATCATGTAAACATTAAATAAACCCAATAGGCTGGTTTTGCTTCCAATAAGGATTAATTATATCTTAGTTTGGATCAAGTACTGTAAAGAACGTACCTGGTGGTCTAGTGGGGGGATGGCAGGGACGCCTGTCACCCCCTTGGCGGGACACCCACCACGACGAGCAGCCTCCATTAGGCCACAGGCGCCGGCATCTTAGGGCGCGCGCGGTGCGTTCTTGGGGGATTTAAAGGCACAGGCGTGCAATGACGTCAGCACGCAATGGCACGAAATTCAAAAACTATTTAAAGCCCATTAGGGTTGTGGGACCTTGCCCATGATAGGAGTTTGTTCCTGGTGCTTCCTGAGCTTTGCTAATCCTGTTTTGAACCTGTTTGATTCCTGTTGTGACCCCTGCCTGGCTTTTGGCTATTCTGACCTCTGAATCCTGACCCTTGCCTGATTACTGACTACCTCTTCTGATTAACCCTCTGATTGACTTCCTGGTTTGACCCTTGCCTGCCTGACTACGTTTATTCTCTGCCTGCCCCGACCCGGCCTGATCTGACTACTCTTTTGCCTAAATGCCTTGTACTACGACATTCTGCCCAAAGACTTTGCTTTACAGTCATGCCCCTCTGCCTATCCAGAACCTATAGCCTTGCACCTCTTGTTTAAGTCCTGGTGGCATCCAAGTAGCTTGTAAGAAAGATACCTGTGTGGCGGGGCCGCCACATGGTCCTTAACGCTGGCGCCATGTTGTCTTAGGGCGCGCACAGTGCGCCAGCACGTTTTTGCACGTTTTTGGCGCGAAATTTGAAATGCTATTTAAGGGCCATTCAGTGTACTGACATTGCCCGGGATAGAACTTAGTTCTGGTGGTTTCCCGAGCCTTGTGCGTCTGTCTTTGAACTCTGATCTGATTATCCGTGTTTGACCCAGCCTGCTTCCTGACAATCCGACAATCTGTATCCTGACCTTTGCCTGCCTACGACAACTCTCCTGCTTAACCCCTTGATTGACTACCCGGTTTTGACCCTTGCCTGCCTGACGATTCTGATATCTGCCTGCCTCGACCCAGCCTGTCTGCCATTCCTTCTGCCTAATCCTTTTGTACTGTGACCTTCGGCCCAAAAGACTCTGCTACCAGCCATGCCCCTTTGCCAGCCAGAACATCTCGCCTTGTACCCCTCGTTAAGTCCAGGTGGCACCCAAGTAAGCTGAGGGCTCCTCCCGAAGCCCAACGGTGGTCACACTACTGGTGAAGCCGAGCTGAGACCAGGGTACTTGGCACTTGTTCTGGTATTGGGTGCTGGCCGTGACATAGCTGAGGGCTCCTCCCGAAGCCAAAGGTGGTCACACTACAGGTGAAGCACGAGCCGAGACCAGGGTGGTTGGCATTTGTTCTGGTGTTGGGTGCCGAATGTTACAAGTACAAGCTACTGTTTTATTATTACAAGAAAAAAAGGAAATTAATACAAATTTGGATTATTTGGATAAAATGAAGTCTATTGGGGATGGCCTTCCGCAATTCGGAGCTTTCTGGCTAATGGGTTTCCGGATAACGGTTCCCATACCTGTATATATGATATAATAATATGCTAAAAACTATCAATATTATGATAAATATGGTGCCAATATTATAGAATAAAACAAGGTTAATGCAACTGGAGTTTCAGTCTGGCACAGCAAGATAGCTTATCTCAACTTCATCCTCCTTATACCTTCCAATACACATTATAAGCACTTCTCTATCTTGTGGAAATATGAAGCTCTCCACATTTACAATCAATAGTACCATTACAAATCTAAATGAAAGGAAAATATCTGGAAGACACTCTGTTTTAAGGCAAAACACCAGAACACCGCAGTGCCCTTACACTATGCTGATTGCAGATGTGCAGGGTAAAAAATCACAAGTGAAAACATTTCAAAGCATTACAATTAAAAAATATGCACACATGTTACTAGCTGTGGTTTATTGCAGTGGAAAGGAAATACGATCGGAAATGGGGTTTGGTTAGTTAATGAGGTTTATATAACCAGAATGCCATATGGAGCCCTGAGATGAACTCTCAATGGGACTGTCACCATAATTAGTGTTACACTGTCTCTTTGTGGGTCTCTTTTTTTAACAAATTCCTTGGTGTTTTTAACCAGTTGCCGCCTACCTTAATATACAGTATCACAAATTGTTCCAGCAGTAGATGGGGTACTTCCATGTTATTTAGGGGTTTATTTACTAAAATCTGAGTTTATCTCATATTTTATTTTTAAAAAAAACTAGATAAAATCAAGCAAAAATTCAGATTGTAGGTATTTCTCTGGCTTTTTTTCCGACTTGTTTTTTAGTTTTTGCCGGAAAACCCCAAAAAAAGTCTGATTTTCGGGCTAAACCCACAATAACATCAAATTGGGATAGGTGCCTCTCCAATTGACTTCGTTTTCTGGATTTTACCAGCATCAGGGTATAATAAATCTCAAAAAAGCTAGATCAAAAAAAATTTGAGGTTTAGTAAATAACCCCCTAAGTGTTGCCAAACAAAGATTACAGATCATGCTAGT